>NC_091118.1:189515380-189617880 GCF_040183065.1 Periplaneta americana
GTGGCTAATTAGTGTTTAATTTTACACTAGGACCAAATCTCCAGTCTTATTACAAATTTTAACAAACCTAGACAATGTGTTACAGTTTGTTTAACTTTTGAGCCTGTTCTATCGTTTTCTAAAGATTATTTTATTGGTCCTACAGATTATATCTGTTATGGTAACAATTAATATTGGAGGAGAATCTTTAGAAAATTCTTCTAGCAACAGTGCATATTTCTGTACAGATTACTGTGCACATTACTGTGGAATCCCGGCCATCAAGTCACTCAACTGAGTGCGCTTCTTGTATAACGGCAGTTGACTTCATACAATGTCAACATACATGCCCAACTTGGAGTCAGGCCACAAAGGGAAAAATACTGGAGGAGGGGAGTTCGATCCGGTGCTGTGGATTGGACTTCGGCGTAGCTCAATGATGAGAGCACTTGGTACGTAGAACCAAGGACCCGGGTTCGATCCTCGGCGCCGGAGTGAATTTTTCTCCTCCAATATTAACTGTTCTGTCGTTATCAATTTCAACTTATAGATTATTTCGTATTGTGCAATTGGTGCTTAATTTGAGATTAGGCCTACATGTTATAGTTCCTTTTACAATCTCGTGTTCTCAACAGTCAATTCAAACCGCTAGCAGGTTTTATAGTGTATTGCCGATGTCTAATTTGACAATGCAGGTAATGTTAGCCGCTTCCATAGGTAGATAGTCTAATATTAATGTAAATTTCTGGTGGATTTTATAGTGCTCTATTGGTGTCTGCAACATGATCTCTGATGTTAATTGAATATCGTCCCATATTTCCATTTATGTAGATGAATAAAATTCACCGGTTCATTAATACTTATAAATAACACTACACAAAGGCTTTCAAATCTGTCCAGTACAAATAATGATAAGATTTGCCTCTAATCTCAGTGAAGCAATAATAATTAGTTATCGACAATGCAGGCGATTATCCACTTGTTATCTAAATGCACATGCTTTATAAATCACACCGCCATCAATATGAAGAGTGATATGGGCAGAATCTGATTAACCTATGATACATGAGGTCGCAGTAAAACATGTTCGGATGGTGCTTATAATTTTCAAGGGTAAATTATATGAATGCAATTGCCGAAAGTTAAGTCACTCTGAAACGATACACGATTACAGCAAGTGTGCATTATTTAGTTAATTGCTTTGTTCAGCAGATCATGTTTCATGCCAGAGCCCGATTTGGGAAATATTTCAATTCATGCCAATCTCATTTCTGTGTGGGCTATTAGCACGGGGCGACAGATATCCCACCACAAATCACTTTCAAGAATTAAATTTCTATCCAGGTCACGAGGTTTGCACATCATCCCGGCATTACAAATAAATAGAGCCTGTTTATTACTCACGTTCGAATTGCTGATTGTACCTTCAGGATATCGGTATATATGAATAATACGAAATACAGTTCTTGCTAAGGAACTGGGTAGCGTAGGTGACTAAAAGTCACATTTTTTACTTAAGGTCTTAAACATACAGCACCGTTTCTAGATGTAAAGTTTAGCCCTGCAAGAGTTCATATTATTAAAATTATTTTTAGGCCCTAAATTTGTCATTTTAAAGGGAGAGGATGGTATTTTTTAAACATTTTTTTCTATTTGGTGTAAAATATTAATTTTTTGTATGTAGGGAGCTCATAGCTGTGGCAACTCAACCAAATAAAAATATTTTGAAGAAAAAAAATTATTTCAGGGCCCAAATTTAAAAAAAAATATACCCAATGCAGGATTGTACTAAAACCGATATATCTAAACCGTTTTAAAGATAGATTCAAACCGCTTTTTGCAATATATTTGCAAAAGCATGTTCTACAAACTGTCTGTAACAGAATTTTGATATTAGTCCTTACGTTTGTAAAATAAACAATTAAAATTTAATAACAATTTTCTGATTTTCTTTCTTGCAAACAAACGGACGTATTTTTAAAATGAAATCAATTAACAAAATTCTGTTACAGAGAAAAGTTTTCTAATAGTCTAAAGAATGTGTGTTCTAAATTTCATGCATGTATCTTTAATAGTTCAGAAATTACATCCATTTTTGACTGGCAATGTAGTAAAAAAATGAAGTTACTGGAAACCGACAAAAGAGGGCGTGTGATTTAAAAATCAATAGCGCAGGAAGTTTAAAAATGACGTCTCAACATCTGATAAGGGCATAAATACCCACAAAATGTTATGCAATGCATTCCACACATATCAAAGGGTATTTTAAAGAAAAAAATTTTTTTAATTTAATTTACCGGAAACAACAATAAAAGTGGGCGAGTGACTCAAAAATCCATAACGCAGAAAGTTTAAAAATGGCAACTCAACATCCTATAAGGGCACAAATAGCCACAAAATATTATGCTATGCATTCCACACATATCACAGAGTATTTTAAAGATTTTTTTTTAATTTGCTCATTTTTCACCAAAATATACCATCCTCTCCCCTTAACATCTTACACGTCCATTGAACCCTTTCCGCTCGAATGAGTCCATTTGAAATTACTAATATTGCTGTAATCTCTGACTCTCATGATTTACCTGGTGATTCCACTTTGTATCCTCAGAAGTAGTTTCGTTCTTCATCGATAGAGTGCAGCACCCGCCATTTCCTTGGCCAGCTGTTATTAGGAAGAGGATTGCTTTGTTTTTTTCTTAGGTCAAAGTCCAAGATAGATACAAATAAAAATTTGTTCACTAGCAAAAAAAAAAAAAAAAAACTTCAGGTGAGAAAGGATCAACGGGGCTTTACGTGAAGGAATAAAAAATCATTACAAATTTGCTAATATCTCAACTGGAAATGTATAAAAAGTTGTACCGTGTACCGTGAAGAGTGTCATTACATTTTATAACTATATTAAAAGCGCAATTTTGGCAGATGATCAAGTACCTCAACAGATTATACAAAATATTTACAATATATATAAAACAACCATCATAGCAATTCGAAGCAACAATAAACTTTCACAGTGGCGACCCATTTATAGTGGAGTACGACAAGGCTGTGGCCTTTCACCACTTCTGTTTATTATATATATAAATAGAATCATTCAAGATTGGCGACAGACACGACATGGATTTATTGCAATTAATCGAAATTTGCAGCTTGATGCTTTACTTTTCGCTGATGATTTAGTTCTTATGGCATCAACTGAAGATAATTTACAATATTCAGTACACAATTTAAATAAGGTCAATGAAAAATATGACATGGAAATTAATATTGAAAAATCGAAAATCATGTCATTTTGTGGGAAATTCCCTGTACCAAGCAAAATCTGTTTGAATAATAAAATAATAGAAAGAGTAAATACCTTTACTTATCTTGGCTATACACTATCACCTTATGATGAAGTAGATATTGCTGAAAAAATATGTAAATATAATAAAACAATGGGGATCATTAATAAAATCATGAAACCTTCACTAGTACAAAGACACACAAGAATAGGCTTGTATAAAACCTTAGCACAGCCAGTATTAAGCTATGGTAGCGAAGCGTGGACTGTGAAGAATAAAGATGTCAGTAGAATAACAGCAAGTGAGATGAGGTTTATGAGAGCAACAGCTGGATATACTCGCTGGGATCATAAAAAAATGAGGACCTAATGCAAGAACTTCAAATAGAACCCATTATGCAGTTCATCAGCAAATATCAACTTCAGTGGAAGGGTCATCTCGAACGAATGAATCGATGCAGAATTCCAAAAGCACTGCTTCATTACCATCCATATGGCAAAAGATCTCTAGGCCGTCCAAAGAAGAGATGGACTGAAAATTCTAGTTTGAGACCGTAACAGGCCACTTGGCCTAATACTTGTTAGGAAGATGATGATGATGATGATGATGATGATGATGATGATGATGATGATTAAAAGCGCAGAAATGCACAAAGACTGAATGATATCTGCATTGTGATCTAGAAACAGTCGTACAAGTGGACGAGATCTGTCGCGTGAGGACCTTTGTTCCGCCTGAAAGTGAGGTTTTACGCCCGACAGTGAAAGGTGTCGGCGTGCAAAGCGAATATCGTTGTAATCTAAAGTTAATAGATCTCATACGTCACAGGATTATGCAGGTGTTTATCTGACTCCATTGTACGGCGGCGTCGTGACGATCAAGCAGATTATCTTGTGTTCAGATTTAAGGGGCACGCCTTCAATTAAGAACAGATAGCCAGCAAACCAGTGCGAGCGCAATCCTTCATTCATTTGGCTTTCCTGGTCCAAGTTCTGCGAACTCAGTGGGGAACTACACGTCCAACAGAAGACAACGCAGTTATTCCAGACCAAGTGCCCATTGCTTAAGATGCCTTTATCTCAAATTCAAGCTCAAGGAGAGAGGATGGTTTTAATATGGCGGAAAACGAGTGAATTAAAAAAAATGCTTTAATAGGCCGGTCAATGTAGAGTATCCACCGCCCACTGAACGAATATTGGTTAAACGAGCGTTGAGCGACTTAGGTTAGGTTAGGTTAGTTTAGGCTTTTATTATCCCGTCAAGACGAAGGTGAAAGCGATTGAGTGTGATTTTTTGTTTTCTATGTTGGCAGTTCAAGTGCGTCGGTGTCTATTCCAAAATCGGCGGAAGTCCCTCAACGCTCGTTTCACCCGAATATTTCACACTTTTATCACTGCCAATGGTTGCGTTATAAGCCAATTTTCGCAAATCTAATGTAAAAAGACTGCCTACACAAGCAACAAGCTATACTAAATGTTTAGGGTTAGTGTAAAACTGGCCTATGTCTCCTATAGTGGGCGGGACATAAGTAACATTCACCAATAGGCCTATACGAGTCGCGTCCAGAAGGTAAATTTCCCTCGAGTCGTGTACAGAAAGGTTATGTTCTGTTACTATAATAATTAGCGTTAATTGTAAATAATATTCAAATAAATTCAATTTGTCATCTCGTTTTTCAATGTCGAATTCAATAATCAAGGTTATACAAGTTTAACGGGATTACACAAGGTCAATGACATTATTGTTCCTCGGAAACAATCAATACTTTCGCGTCTGCGCACATCTCACAATTCACGACCTAGAACAAGGTCACTTTCGATCATGTCAGATACAAATAAAATGTATACATCTGAATAATTTCAAGTTAGAAATATGGTCGAGCATAAAAAGTCGTATGAAACTCGCCTATAATGGTAATTAAGAAGCCCGTATGAAAATTATGAAACTCGCTTGCGCTCGTTTCATAAACATCCATACTCGCTTCTTAATTACTATCATTATAGCCTCGTTGCATAATGTACTATACTAAATGCGTAAAATTGTTTGAATTATAATTTTCCCGCATAATAATTAATTGAGGTATAGGGTAAAGTTACCTATTTCCGTGATACTCCTAATTCTGTGATACTTTTTAAAAACTGAATGTCAGTCAAAGCTTTGCCGTTCGATCATAGCGCCAGACATCTTTCTCGAAAGCGTGCATCTTTCGTCTACTTTTGAGACATCGGTGAACTTCATAGCATGATACTCAATCCCGTGATATTCGGTGAAAAAAAAAAACGTATCACGGAATTAGGAGTATCACGGAAATAGGCAACTTTACCCTACAAATTGTTAACATTCTTTCAAGAAATTTGACGAGTTCTTCTAGGAAGTGATGCCTGAAGAAGATAATATTCATAGTACTTACTTACTGGCTTTTAAGGAACACGGAGGCTCATTGCCGCTCTCACATAAGCCCGCCATTGGTCCCTATCCTGAGCAAGATTAATCCAGTCCCTACCATCATATTCCACCTCCCTTAAATCCATTTTAATATTATCTTCCCATCTACGTCTCGGCCTCCACAAAGGTCTTTTCCCCTCTGGCCTCCCAACTAACACTCTATATGCATTTCTGGATTCGCCCATACGTGCTACATGCCCTGCCCATCTCAAACGTCTGGATTTAATGTTCCTAATTATGTCAGGTGACGGATACAATGCGTGCAGCTCTGCGTTGTGTAACTTTCTCCATTCTCCTGTAACTTCATCCCTTTTAGCCCCAAATATTTTCCTAAGAACCTTATTCTCAAAAACCCTCAATCTCTGTTCCTCTCTCAAAGTGAGAGTCCAAGTTTCACAGCCATACAGAACAACCGGTAATATAACTGTTTTATAAATTGTAACTTTCAGATTTTTTGACAGCAGACTAGATGACAAAAGCTTCTCAACCGAATAATAACAGGCATTTGCCATATTTATTCTGCGTTTAATTTCCTCCCGAGTGTCATTTACATTTGTTACTGTTGCTCCAAGATATCTGAATTTTTCCACCTCTTCGAAGGATAAATCTCCAACTTTTATAGTTCCATTTCGTACAATATTCTGATTAGGAGACATAATCATATATTTAGTCTTTTCAGGATTTACTTCCAATCCCCAGGTGGCTCGGGTTCGAATCCCGGTCGGGACAAGTTACCTGGTTGAGGTTTTTTCTGGGGTTTTCCCTCAACCCAATACGAGCAAATGCTGGGTAACTTTCGGTGCTGGACCCCTGACTCATTTCACCGTCATTATCACCTTCATTTCATTCAGACGCTAAATAACCTAAATGTTGATACAGCGTCGTAAAATAACCCAATAAAAAAAAAAGAAAACTTCCAACCCTATCTCGGTAATATTCATAGTAATTGCTGAAAATTATAGTTGCACATGGGTTAATACGAATAAAGACAACAGTCTAAAAGACAGCAGCATGTCTAATCGTTGCAGAATACAAGACACAAAGCCGACAAATGACGTAGCTTCAGCCCTGACCACATGACACCGATAGCGTTATACTACTGGACGTCAAAGTAACGAATGGATCTTTTGGGGGGGAGGGGGGCAGACGAGAAGGGAGAGGGGCTCTTGGGTATTCGACTGACCGCCAGCTATAAAACGGGGCACAACTTCTACCCAGATACCAAGAAGGTCATCAACCCTTCGAAAATCATCCCAAGGGGGGACCGCACCAAGTTTTAGCATCGGATAATGATAACCCGTTTTAGAATATCTATCTCCTCTGTGATATAATAATGAGGTAAACTCCCGCTGAAATGGGAGGCTGGGGCGCTACGGAATTAATCCCGAGTACCACAGGTGTTACATATTTCAAGACGGTCAAAAAGAGGCAGGGCGAGAGGTGGGGAATGAAGAAGTCTCGGACCCGCTGGCCATTCCAGCAGCCGTGAGGGCAAGAGCGGGTCCAGTGATCTCTGCAGCACCAGCGCGAATCCATCCCCTTGGGGTGACGTAACGCAACATTCTGGCTTGTTCACTTCGATCGGCTGTAGATACGAGAAGTTACCAGTTTTTAATTCGCAGAATCATTGTCCGGTGTCTGAAATTGTTAATTCTCCGATGTGGGTCAACTACCGTTTCATGAGAGAAAGAGAGTGTGAGTGGAGAAGAGTGTAGATAAAGGAATGAAAAATAAAGAGGCGAAAAGAGGAGCAGAAGCAGAGAAGAAAGAGTAGGAAAGAAGTAGTACGAAGAGGAAATGAAGAAAAATGTAAAGTTGTAGGAAAGGAGAGAAAATAAAGATAAAAGAATAGAAAATAATAAAGAAAGGAAAAATGAAAATAGAATACAGCGGAAGATAAGAGTAAGAGAATACTTACTTACTTACATACTTGATTATTTACTTACATACTTACTTACTTACTTACTTACTTACTTACTTACTTACTGGCTTTTAAGGAACACGGAGGGTCATTGCCGCCCTCACATAAGCCCTCCATTGGTCCATATCCTGAGCAAGATTAATCCAGTCTCTATCATCATATCCCACCTCCCTCAAATCCATTTTAATATTATCTTCCCATCTACGTCTCGGCCTCCCCAAAGATCTTTTTCCCTCCGACCTCCCAACTAACAGTCTATATGCATTTCTGGATTCGGCCATACGTGCTACATGCCCTGCCCATCTCAAACGTCTGGATTTAATGTTCCTAATTATGTCAGGTGACGGATACAATGCGTGCAGCTCTGCGTTGTGTAACTTTCTCCATTCTCCTGTAACTTCATCCCTCTTAGCCCTAAATATTTTCGTAAGAACCTTATTCTCAAACACCCTTAACTTATGTTCCTCTCTCAAAGTGAGAGTCCAAGTTTCACAACCAAAAGAAGCAGTGCAAAGAGGAAATTAAGAAAAATGTAAAGGGGAAGAAAGGGATAAAAAATGAATGGAAAAGGAAAGGAGAGAAAATAAAGATAAAAGAATATAAAATAATAAAGAAAGGAAATATGAAAATAGAAAGAGAAAGATAAGAGTAAGAGAATACAGAAGAACAGAAGTAGATGAACAGAATAAAGAGGGGGGGAAATGAGAAAAAGAATAACGAAGGTAATTAGAAAGAGCAAGAAGAGGAAATGGAGTGTGAGGAATAATGAGGAAGGAGAAAAAGAGAGAAGAAATGATAGGAAAGAAGAAGTAAGATGAGGAAAGTGTGAAGTGAAAGAAAATAAGAGAAAACAATAAACGGGAAGGAAAGGAGAGAACAATAAAGAAGACGAAATAATAACGAAAGAAAATAAGGAAAGCAGAATAAAGACGAGGATAAGAATAAAAGAATACAAAGAAACAAAGGTAAAGAAAAATAAAAAGATGGAGAAAATAAGAGAAAAAATAATGAAGGCAAATAGAAGAAGCGAGAACAGGAAGAATGGGGATGGAGAAGAACAAGGAGGAAGATATGAAAAATTGAATAACAGAAAACAGAAGGATTACAAGAAGCAAGAAATGGAGAACGAAAAGGAAGATGATGACCACAAGAAAAAATAAATGAGAGACCAAGGAAGAAAAAGATAAGGTGAACAAACGAAACGGAAGAGGGAGAAGAAGGAGAATAAGAAAGTCGGGTTGGTAGTTCAGTTTGGCAGAGGAATGTCTTAAGGTGACAACGGACCCAGATTCGAAACTCGGTGATGACGGAGTTGTACTTGCGGTATACAAAACCAAGGTTGTCAGTGTTTTTCCTTGTGTCTCCCGTTTCCCTCTATTATTCCACCGTCGCTCTCAATTTAAATATTCGTCAACATAATCTGAATGGTATCTACCCAAAATTGTGCAGCTGGATGTCTATTAATGTGACTGGCATACAGATGGCATTAGTCTGAGGAGACGTAACACCACAGTCTACTATATACAGTCACGAAGCTTGAGTTTCGAGGGTGCTAGAAACAATAGACTGTGCCGGTACTATTTTAGCATTGCCTGTAATGAGGCGATATTAGCGATCCTAGTGGTGAGCAACTACCTAATGTTTGCATATTTACTACGTATTGGCAACACGGTCTCGGTAGAGCTCTATATAGAGCTCTAGGTCTCGGAGAGTGAAAGGGCGCTCTGGCGGGACTTCACTGAAACTTGAGCCTACATGGCTGAATCGAAAGAAGGCGCCACTAGCCGTGTCAAAATATCTACAAGAAAGAGACTATTCTAACTCAAACAAACATTACCACATAGAAGTCTAAGACATGATAAGCCTCGGGTGCCTTCTCTGTACAAAGAATTGAGGTAGACTATCGAAGACACAGCCGCAAATTTTATGCGTGAATATGTCTCTCAGGATAGAATTTTTAAATAAGGTGTCCGTTGTTTATACGTCCGCTCCCATTTGCGCTATTTATGTCTCAATTGATATTGTAGTCTGGTTCTTTACTAATCGTTTGTCACCACTACGAACGTTCTATCGCATTCTGGAATTACAATGCCTCGGCTGCCGCGCGATCCGCCAATTCGAGCCTTAAATTCCCTTCTCCCACGTATCGCTAGATGACGTCACCCGCTCCAACTCAATATCACATTGGATTCACTAATCCTTTGTCTGTCAATCGCCGTTTACTTCATTGGAATATGTCGTGTAGTTTAGAAATTATAGGCATTACAAAAGTGGCCTGAAAATGAGTATGTCGACATTCTGGGATACACTGTAGTGCTGGACCGAACTTAGAGACGTATTCACGTCAAAGAAAAAAATGACGAAAAGAGCTACATAGAGCAACAAGATAATTAGGATCAGCATAGTGGGAAATAGAAGAAGAATGTGAGTAGCGATTAGGCAGATAGAAAGGGGAAGAAGAGGACAAAATTTATTAAGACGTGCTGGAAAAAGTTAAGAGAAAAGAAGAGCTGAAAATGGGAGGGATAAAAATAGAAAGTGCAACAAAATGCAAAAAAAAAAAAAAAAAAATGTACAATTATCCTACATATAAAAACGAGACTAAGGAAATAAATAGTAATACGTTATTATTATAATTATTATTTTTTTGGCTGATGTAACTTTACTGTCATCCAGGCCATAGTGCGGCCGAAAGAATTAAATCAATGGACAAAATCCATTATTCCGTCGGGGATCGAACCCGCGACCTTCCGGCTTGCAACGTTACCCTTCCTCTTCCTATGCATTACAGTAGCCTATATCTACCCATATGTAGTTTTCTGTTCAAGGCCTGGTCCTTCACTGTAAAATCCAACATTTCCAATTGTCCATTTTTTCCGTCTTTCTCTTAGTCTCCTCATGGGATCCACATATCTTAATGTCGTCCATCACCTGATATCTTCTTCTGCCACGAACTTTTCTCCCGTTTACTATTCCTTCCCGCGCATCTTTCAGAAGGCAGTTTCTTCTCACCGAGTGACCCAACCAATTCCTTTTCCTCTTCCTGATCAGTTTCAGTATGTATTATCCTTTCTTAACCCACTCTTTCCAACACAGCTTCATTTCTTATTCTGCATGTCCATTTCACACTCTCCACTCTTCTCCATATTCATTTTTCAAATGCTTCTATTCGTTTCTCTTCACTTCGTCGTAATGTCCATGTTTCTGCCCCACGCAATACCACACTCCATACAAAGCAATTCACTAGTATCTTCCTTAGTTCTTTTTCCAGAGGTCCGCAGAAGATGCTTCTTTTTCTATTAAAAGTTTCCTTTGCCATTGCTATCCTTCTCTTGGCAGCAGCTCATGTTACTGCTTATAGTACACTCCAAGAATTTGAAGCTTTTCCTATGTCGCATTTAGAATTCGCAAGTTTATCTTTTTTTATTTTTCTTCCGATAACCACGGTCTTGCTCTTGTTTTCATTTATCTTCATCTCATACTGATCGAAACTGTCATTTAGCTCCAGTAGCATATTCCTTCTTCTGCTAACGTCATATCATCGCAAATCTTATGCACTTTATTCTTCTTCCTCCTGCTATCAACTTTTCCAGGTTCTGAAAACAGTTCTTCACTATTTCTTCCAAGTAGATGTTGAACAGGATAGGTGATAAAGGGTATCCTTATCGTAGTTTCCTTCCAATTTCACTTCCCTCTGACATTTCTTCTCCTATTCTGACTTTGACTCGTTATATACAGGGTGATTCACGAGTTCCTGCCACTTACGGAGCATATTCTCGAAGACATTTTTAGGAAAATATGTCATGTGAACATGGGTCCTATTCTCAATATTTTCAAAGTTACACTAATTTGAAGTTGTTAAAAATATTTTATTTTTTCCTTTAGTTTTAAGGGTAAAAGAATGTTGCAATTAGAGGATCAACTATTCAAAAATATAATTTTTTTAACTGGCTAGTGTTTTGAAGCTAAAAATGTGTTGTTATTGCTTCGTACAGATTGTCTTTTCAATTTTAAAACATAAAACTACATTTTTCTTATGCATTTATCACAACAATTGTTACAAATCACGTCATTCTTGTAAACTCTTTAAGAATATACATTTCGATGCAAAGTTGAACTGTAAAGAATCAACTTGCTAGAAGTCGTGTGATCTGTAACAATTGAGCCGTTCACAGCAAAAGTGGCGTAGGTCAAAATCGGGTAATTAGGTTTAAAGTAAAAATTCTGTAAAATACAGTGCAAAGTAGCAATTAATATGGTCTTCTTTCTATTCACTGACTACTAATAGTTTAAATAAATTGAATATTAATTGCTTCTTTGCGCTGTATTTTACAGAATGTTTACTTTAACACTCATTACTCATTTTTTACTTACACCACTCTTGCTCTGAACGGCTTAATTGTTGTGATAAGTGTGCAAGAATAATGTACATTTTTAGTTTAAAATTGAGAGAAAAATACCTGTACAAAGCAGCTATGGAATTAACAACACATTTTTAGCTTCAGAATGCTTACTTACTTAATGGCTTTTAAGGAACCCGAAGGTTCATTGCCGCCCTCACATAAACCCGCCACAGGTCCCTATCCTGAGCAAGATTAATCCAGTCTCTATCATCATATCCCACCTCCCTCAAAACCATTTTAATACTATCTTCCCATCTACGTCTCGGCCTTCCCAAATGTATTTTTCCTTCCGGCCTCCCAACTAACACTTATATGCATTTCTGGATGCGTCCATACGTGCTATATGCCCTGCCCATCTCAGACGTCTGGATTTAATGTTCCTAATTATGTCAGGTGAAGAATACAATGCGTGCAGTTCTGTGTTTTGTAACTTTCTTCACTCTCCTGTAAGTTCATCCCTCTTAGCCCCAAATATTTTCCTAACCAACTTATTCTCAAACACCCTTAACACACGTTCCTCTCTCAAAGTGAGAGTCCAAGTTTCACAACCATGAAGAACAACCGGTAATATAACTGTTTTATAAATTCCAACTTTCAGATTGTTTGACAGCAGACTGGATGATGAAAGCTTCTCAACCGAATAATAACAGGCATTTCCCATATTTATTCTGTGTTCAATTTCCTCTCGAGTGTCATTTATATTTGTTACTGTTGCTCCCAGGTGTTTGAATTTTTCCATCTCTTCGAAGAATAAATCTCCATAATATACAATTCGTGTTTGTCAAAAAAATGCAAATGTCTCACCTGAATTATCACTTGCATACATATGTCTTAATATTTTGTGTCTCACTGTACCCACTACTCCCCTGCCTCATTGTTTTGTCAATAAATTACATTTCTTTTATCCGCGGTTAATTTTTCGCTGCGAGAAGCTGAGAAGTACGAGTAGCGAACAGACGTGGGACTCAGGCCACTGTTGCAGCTCGGCCGGGCAGACAAGTGGCTTGTTAACGAGCCGCTGCCCAGTAGTTCCACTGAGCGAGCGAGACGGACTGACCCACACACAAATAAAAATAAAAATCACACTTTTCTCCTCCAGATCCACGCATTAACAGCGATGACCATTAAAAGAGTAGGGGAGAAAAAAAGAGCCGAAAATTATACCGTACATACTCGAAAACACGAGCATTGTTTGTATTGTTAGTATTGCCTACTGGAGTGGGGAGGCCGTCCACAGAGAAAGGACCTGGCGCGGCAGACCCCTGCGTGCGTGCTCTTTCCGCGGATAATGAAGATACGACAACAATGCACTGGATTATAGCCCTACAAATAAGACGCACCAAATTAATCACCAGATTTGTTTTCAAATCGAGGATTATCACAATGAGGGTCTCAACTGCAACCAGTATGGAAAATAAAACAAATTTTTAAGTCAAATATGCGTAAACTAGCATTGACACGATACAACTATATCCTCATATAGTGTAATAGATTTTATTTATTTATTTATTTATTTATTCAGTTATTTATTTGTTTATTTATTTATTTAGTTATTCAGTTATTCATTTATTTATTCAATTATTTATTTATGTATTGATTTATTTATTTATTTAATTATTTATTCAGTTATTTATTTACTTATTTTTTATTTATTTATTTATTCAGTTATTCATTTATTTATTCAATTATTTATTTATTTATGTATTTATTTATTCATTTATTATTTATTTATTCAGTTATACATTTATTTATTAGGTTATTTATTTATTTATTTATTTATTCAGTTATTCATTTATTTATTCAATTATTTATTTATTTATTTACGTATTGATTTATTTTATTTCTTTATTTATTTCTTCAGTTCTGCATTTATTTATTAGGTTATTTATTTATTTATTTATTTATTTATTTATTTATTTATCTACTAGCCGTACCCATGCGCTCCGCTGCACTCGTCAGAAATAAATATAAAGTAATAATTAAAATAGGACATTTGGTCCAGGGAACATTCGTGTTTGATAGAATGATAAATCGTTTATTATGTTACTTAATTTAAATTGTATTAAAAATTAAAATGCGATCATTTGGATCCAGAGACCACTCATTTGGTCATAAAAATTATTTTAGGAAATACAGGAAACGAATGCCTATCAAGTTTTCTGTGCATAAGAAGCTATTTTAATCTTACCTGTCCTCGATTCACTCAGAAGTTACTGTAATAACATTATAGCATTATGTCCATCTAGAGAAACTACACTTTCCAATGGTGAATTATTAATTAATTATTCAAATCGGTTAATTTCGCTTCCGATATTACTTCATACAAACACAGAAACATTCTCTGTAGGCTACCGTATGTTTCATAGCTTTCGATTGTTGTTGTCCAAGGCCCCTTACAGACGAAGTCATTTGTTTTTTTATTTCATTACACCGCCTTAGATGGCGTTGTTATTGTAATTTTGAAACTCATTTATCTCATTAAATATCAGTCCTATCAAAATTTTGCATGGAATAAAATTTATTGGAAATTATTTTTAAAGAAACTTCTGTCATGTAATATTTTTCACGAAAATTAATAATAAGGAAGATATTTCGATTTATTTAATTCAAGCCCCCTTATAACCCCCCTTTTAAATAAAATATTTTGAATGCCATATAGCCTAAATTCTAAGTTACGACGAACTTAACTTATATTCTAATTTTCATATAAATTGGTTCAGCCATTATCGCGTGAAAAGTTAACAAACATCCATCCATCCATCCAGACAGACAGACATACAAACAAAAATTTCAAAAAAGCGATTTTGGTTTCAGGGCGGTTAATTATATATGTTAGGACCAATTATTTTTGGAAAATCGAAAATTACCAGAAAAATTTCGGCTACAGATTTATTATTAGCATAGATTCATTTATTTATTCAATTATTTATTATTTACCTATTTATTAATTAATTTATTTATTTATTCGGTTATTTTACCTGCCTTACTTACTTACAAATGGCTTTTAAGGAACCCGAAGGTTCATTGCCGCCCTCACATAAGCCTGCCATTGGTCCCTATCCTATGCAAGATTAATCCACTCTCTATCATCATATCCCATCTCCCTCAAATCCGTTATAATATTATCCTCCCATCTATGTCTCGGCCTGTTACCTGCCTGCCTAGCGCAAAAATATTTCACGTTAAACGACAGTATGGAAGTGAAAAAAATGAGGCAGAAAACAAATATAAAGGAAGAATTGACAGAGACAGAAAGAAAGAAAGAAAGAAAGAAAGAAAGAAAGAAAGAATGAAAGAAAGAAAAGAAAAGAAAAGAAAAAAATGAAACAAGGAAGAACGGTAGATTGGAAAAAAAAACAGGAAGAAGTAATTTTAAGCAACATTCACAAGTACAAATGAATAACTAATACATAAAACGCCATAAATAATTTATTGTTCACATACAGTATATCGGAACACGATCGAGATTGGAATTTATCTTAAGGGGTTATTAGGTACTGTACAGCTTACAGCAGTAAAATTTTAGAAAAATTCAACTTTTTTTCTCCCTCCATTACTGTATCTTGTACGGTAATGAAAATTAGTATGTGTAAAACTCTGTCCTTCTGCTGTATGAAAAAAATATTTTTACGATTTAAAAAAATTATTTATATTTTTCTTTTTCAAAATTGAAAATGGTGGCAGTTCAGTGTGAAGTGATGAAGCGTTTCCCTTGTAACTCAAAAAACTATCCAACATTCTGTGATGAAATTTTTATGTATATTTATGCATATCGTATCTACAATATGATGCAAAATCACTTCTCTACCTTTGATAGATTGTATGATAAAAATAAAATAATTTTTTTCAATGATTAAATATCAGTATTTTCTTCTAACACAAAATAAAAAAATAATACATTATGCAACGAACCTATAATGGTAGTAATTAAGACGCGTGTATGTTTATGAAACGAGCGCAAGTTTGCGCTCGTTTCATAAACATACTCGCGTCTTAATTACCATTATAGGCAAGTTTCATACGACATTTTATGCTCGACCATATTTCTAACTTGAAATTATTCATAAGTATTCATGTTACTGTTATCTAAGTGAGGAGCGGAACTGACCTTGTGCAATAGCCTACCTCGTAAATTGTGATATGTGCGCAGACGCGAAAGTATTGATTTTTTCCGAGAAAGAGATGTCGACGACCTTGATATAATCTAGAGAGTAAAAGAAACATTAGTCTTGATATAACCTTGAAATTGAATTAACATTGAAAAACGAGATGACAAATTGAATTTATTTGAATATTATTTACAATTAATGCTAATTATTATAGTAACAGGACTGACTTTATTTCAAATGTAGGTTATTTATTGTGCAATTGGTGAAATCGATACTTGCGCTTTCATATGGTGCTTTCTGATTGGCGGAACACCTGAACTTTAATGAATAGGTGTACTTTAATGAGGTCCATTAAAGGGCTGCTATCAGGTGTATAATTACTACATTTCGGCATGGTCGAGCATAAAAATATTTATTAAGGAATGTAGTTGAAAGAGCATGATATTGTAAACACGAGTTTCGGCAATAAAATAAAAGAGAGAGAGAGAGAGAGAACATGGAAAGTTAACAAGTTTATGAGTAATGAGGGAAACGCTTCATTACTTCACAATGAACTGCCACCATTTTGAATTTTGAAAAAAAAAAACATATAATTATTTTTTTTAATCGTAAAAATATTTTTTTCATATAGCAGAAGGACAGTGTCTCACACACATACCAATTTTCATTTTAGACTATTGTAAAGGGTGCGTCAGAAAGAACGGATGGATTTCACAGGGCAAGAAAATTGTAAGGATTCATCAAATCAAAAATGTATTGTTATCAACAGATTCACCAATACATGCAGTTTATTTACGGTATACAACATCATCCATACGATGTCCTTGGCTTTCGATACAGGCATCGAGGCGTTTTCTGAAGTTCGCCATTCACAGTCATAGTTGGTGGGATTGCCGCAATTTCTTCACGAATCGCCGTCTTCAGTTCGTCCAGTGTATATGATTACTTACGCCTTCATATGGTCCCAAAGAAAGAACTCGCAGGGCGCGAGATCTTATCGTAACCTCGACAATCTCAGTGCAATAGCATGTTTGCGGGCTGATGGTTGAGGTGGCAGGACAACCTACTGTCTGTCTCCACATTTGCAGGAGTACACGCGCTCCGTGTTCGTCCAGGTGATTTCTTCTTTAATGTTGAACCTGTGGTACGAAATGAAGCCGACCGAGTTGGAATCCTAGCGTGACGTCCGATGTCGAAATGAGTCCTGAGTGACGATCACAGACTCATCATTTTTCAAAAATGTCTCTGTGATGAAAGCACGTTGTACACCAGACCAACACCATGTTCTCAACTGAAACTGCATTCTCTCGCTGACCCAACAGTCGTGGTCCCCCTCATTCTATCCCTCCCCTCGCTGCGTATTGATAGTTTGAAATCCATCCGTTCTTTCTGACGCACCCTGTACAAGACACAGTAATGGAGGGAAAAAAATGTTGAATATTTTCAAAAATGTTACTGCTGTAAGCTGTACCTAACCGCTTAAGGATCTAGTGGTGCACCTTTGCAAAAAATGTGAAACGCCGTTTCTAATAAAAATTTGTTAAACTTGGCACACATGTAAATGCTTTAGTATCGACGAAGTTTGGGAGCGGGCTGTTTTATCGGGGTTCAGGAGCTTGACGTTTGACCGCTCTGGCTTGGGACAAGCCTTTAAACCTGGCGTTCGGTTTATGCACTACAGACTACACTCTTTGACTCAGTCTGTTTTAGCATGCTGAAAATGAAAGCCGGAAGTCCTCCACCCCTCGAGTACTGCTGTTGTTATTACGACGCAGAAGTAAGAGAGGTCGCTGTAACCCTTTGCTCCAGTTTGTCCAATCAGTCGCGGTAAAGAACAGTGTATCCTGTATGAATTATTTATTATAGCAGATCTTCGTAGTTTTACAGACCAACATTTCTTTTGCTTTCCTCACACATATGTATGTTGTCACTGAAATTGTTTATAATAAAGTACATTTATCCCCTTTCTTCATCAATCAGTGGTGGCTCTGAATATTTTCTAATGGAACTATGTAATTTAACATAACGCTTCTTATTATACATCGATCAGTAGCGACTCTCAATAGCTTCTAACAGAACTCTTAATTTAACATAACATTTTCTTATTATTCATAGGCTAGATCAGTGGAAACTTCCAACATTTCAGGTGCATTCCTCGTCATTGCATTTGGTAATTTAAATTATTTGTAATTGTATATGTATTCCTTTTCCTTTTTAATCAGTGGCGGCTCTCAATATTTTCTAATAGGAATGGCAATTATTCTTATTATTTATCGACCAGTGGCGGCTTCCAATATTTTATAACAGAGCTGATAATTTAACATAAATTCTTATTATTATTCGTTGACCAGTGTCGGCTCTCAATATTTTATAATAGAGCTGGTAATTTAATATAAACTCTTATTATTCATCGATCAGTGGCGGTTTCCGATATTTTCTAATAGAACTGGCAGTTTAAAACAAACTCTTATTATTATTCATCGATCAGTGGCGACTGTCAACATTTCATATGCTCTCATCATCTATGTAATTTTGTTATTTAAACTGTTTGTAATTGTATGTGTGTCTCCTTTTCTTTATCAAACAGTGGGTCCACATCTGTGGAGTAACGATTAGCGCATCTGGCCGCGAAACCAGGTGACCCGGGTTCGATTCCCGGTCGGGACAAGTTACCTGGTTGAGGTTTTTTCCGGGGTTTTCCCTCAACCCAATATAAGCAAATGCTGGGTAACCTTCGGTGCTGGACCCCGGACTCATTTCACCTGCATTATCATCTTCATCTCATTCAGACGCTAAATAAACTAAGCTGTTGATAAAGCGTCGTAAAATAACCTACTAAAATAAAAAATCAAACAGTGGTAGCTCTCAATATTTTCATCTTTTTTCACTTGAGTAGAATTTTAGAACAGTTTCTCATAATTGGAGCCCGAAAGTTCATGCATTTGCACACTTTTTCCTGAAGGATATAACCATATGCTTACACATTATCTATACGAATTATAATTTTCTTTAGTTTATTAAACATGGTTTGTCTGCTCTCAAAAAAGTTAGAATTTATAAAACATTTATATTACCGATTGTTCTGTATGGCTGTTGAACTTGGACTCTCGCTTTGAGAAAGGAACAGACGCTAAGGGTATTTGAGAATAAGGTGCTTAGAAAAATATATGGCGCTAAGAGGGATGAGGTTACAGGAGAATGGAGAAAGTTACACGACGCATAACTGCAATCTTAACCTGACATAATTAGGAATATTAAATCCAGACGTTTGAGATGTGCAGGTCATGTAGCACGTATGGACAAATCCAGAAATAGATATGTAGTAGGCCTATTAATTGGAAGGCCGGAGGAAAAAAGACCTTTGGGGAGGCCGAGACGTAGATGGGAGGATAATATTAAAATGGATTGGAGGGAAGTGGGATATGATGGCAGGGACTGGATTAATCTTGCTTAAGATAGGGACCGATGGTGGGCTTATGTGAGGGCGGCTACGAACCTCCAGTTTCTTTAAAGTCATTTGTAAGTAAGTATTAAACATGGTTTTGTTGCAAATAAATGCATATTTTCGTCAATTTTATAAATGTATAATATTTTCATTACTTTAATACGTATACGGCATATTTATAAAATATATTTTTTTTTTTCCTTCGTGAACACAAAAAGCATGGGAGGTAGATGTGTCAATCACTGTGATGAAATACGAACACTCAAACATTACGTGCTATGTCGCTGACTTACATGCCTCCATAAAGAAAATTTTTGTTAAATGTCAGTATTTAGATCAATAGCACCTAATATTCCACTTCCATCTGCACATGTGTTAACCCGACGGAGGATGCGGTTCGATACAGCTCTATTTTATGCTCAGCATCTACAAGTAATTAAAGAGGTTGTTAATTCGTTGGACTCTAGTAATGCTATATTTCGAGACAGCTCAAAATATACTGGCAAACATTGAGTTGAAAGGGAATCTTGTATTGATAATAACTCATTTTTCCGGTTTACCAAAAGCAATCACGTCACTGGAAACTGTTGGCTCTCATAATCTGACTTCTGTTACTGCAGTGTATGAAAAAAATAACATGAAAAAGTGACTAATATCATTTTTAAAAATCTTGAATGCCAACAGTTATGCGATATTTGATACATTCTTGAAGAAAATCCTTCATCGTACAAAAAGATTTTTATGCTCGACCATGCCGAAATGTAGTAATTATACACCTGGTAGCAGTCCTTTAATGCATGTCATTAAAGTACACCTACTCATTAAAGTACAGGTGTTTTCAGCCAATGACAACTCAGCTTTGTACCGTTATAAAACCTCAGCCAATGACAAGTCAGCTTTGTACCGTTATAAAACCGCAAGTATCGATTATTCTCGGATATGCAATCGAAAGAGAATTAGCGAAAAGTCAAGGAGGCTGGAAATCCAATACTGTCGCAGAAAGGTATGTTCTATTACTATAATAATTAGCGTTAATTGTAAATAATATTCAAATAAATTCAATTTGTCATCTCGTTTTTCAATGTCTAATTTTATTTCAATGTTATATCAAAGTTAATATTTAGTTTACTCTGCAGGTTCTTATAGGGTATCAAAGTCAATGTGGACATCTGTTCCTCGGAAAAAATCAATACTTTCGCGTCTGCGCACATCTCACAATTTACGAGGTATTGCTCAAGGTCAGTTAGATACAAATAAAATTAATAATTTCAAGTTAGAAATATGGTCGAGCATAAGAAGTCGTATGAAACTCGCCTATAATGGTAATTAAGAAGCTCGTATGAAAATTATGAAACTCGCTTGCGTTCGTTTCGTAAAAATCCATACTCGCTTCTTAATTACTATCATTATAGGCTCGTTGCATAATGTACTAATCTCTATATTATGCGGCACAATTACAATCATTTAAATACGTACCAATAACTTTGGATGACGAGGAAAGAAGTTTTCACGATACAAAAGCATCTCCAGGGACAACAGACACAGTTCCTCTATCGAAAACCTCAGCCACGCGTTGGTCGTGAACTGTAACTCTTCGCTGAATTTAAGGCGACAGTCCACTAAAAATGACAACTTTTTTCTTAATATTTTTTTCAACCAATTTTGAGAGGATGTTTACTATGTAAAGGACTAATAAAAATCAAGTTTTAAACTCGCAAACATTTTTTGACTTTTAATTTTTTTTTCATTTCTTTAAGAAATATTTTCAAATTCACGTTTTTAGTATAAAATCTCAATTTTTTAAATTCCTTTGTTTTGATTACATTCATAAGGCATAGAGAAACATTTATATGTATCCATTTTATGAAATAACTCATTTATTCACTTTCAAATTTTTTTTTGGAAAATTTGAAAATGTTATTTTTCTACAACTCATGATAAAAATATTAATAAAATAAACTAGGATCATTTCTTACAAAATAAATGCATAGAAACATGCAGCTACTTTATAAATACTTGCACTTAAATTTTCATCCAGATTTATTAATATTTTGCATAAAAAAGTTAGTGTTGAATTAAGAAAAATAAACTTAAGGAAAAATGGATTTCAAAATAAACTGAGTATTTATGTAACACATATCTATTAAAATTCTCCTCCGTCACATTCATCTTGTAACTTCAGGGAGCCAACTTTAGAACAGTATGTTACTAGATTTGTAATAAGAATTTGTAAAAAAGAATTCTTTGATGAAAAATTAATTTTGACAGCTCTTTAAATGCCACGTCCCTTATAGACTAGAATTAAAAAAAATATATTAAACATATTTTTAATCAGAATTGAAATAAATCCATTTGGCGTATGAAACTATACATTCTAAAGAAGTGAAGTAGCCATTAAAAATATTTTGGAAAATTTTCATGATTTTCAGTGGAGTCTCCCCTTAAACAACGCAACCACCTCTGCTTTGAGGTCTAAGGAATAATGAAAGTTCATACTCACTAGCATAAGTTACACGTAATTTCTTGCAATTCATTAGTGCATAAGGCTTATTCTGTACTTTTTGAAGCAATATTTGCTTGCAAATTTAATAGTTTTCTAAGACATGAACATTCGGGCCCTACTCATAATAGTTTTAAATCTCTCTAGATAGCGTACCAGTCGATGATATCGCGTCTTCAACTGTCTCTCTTCTTACGTTTCAATTCAAAGAGCTCACAAACTCTTAACAATCCATAATCAACCCATAATTCTTGACATTACTAAAAGTCGGTTAAAATTATAGGACAAATAAAATCCTCCACGCTGAATGCTCCCATAAGATCTACGTATTCAAACAGCGTAAATGTGGCAACACTGGAAGTAATAATCTTAAACAATAGAACATCGTTAACTAAAATCTGCATAACGACAACTTACTGTTGTATAATCTTCCAACCATGAGGTTAACAAGATGCGATACAATCGTGGTAGTTCTTCGCTCAGTCCGCGAGGTGGCGCGCACGTCGGAGTTACCTGACTTCTCAGCTCTACTGTACATATGAAGCGTGCATATAAAGCCACTAAGCCAGGAAGAAGAGAGTGAGAGCGACTGCGCCTATAAGCTTTAGAAGCTTAAAGCTGTAAAGAAGAAATAAAATAAAAGGGCTTGATCTGTTTTTGTGGCTGGCTTAAAAACTTCCCTTCTCCCCCCAACCAAAATCTCCCCCTTCCCCACCTTCTCTTTCACATCTCGTCACGAGCAACAAGGCGTTTAAAAACACCAGTGAGGCTACCTTCCATCATACAAGCCTGACCGGCAGGATTTATGCCATTGTCCGAAATGATATACTTCATACTCCAATTTCTTTGTTTGTGGATACATAAAACAATTACCTCAGCCTCCTGTTACACGCCTGCCTAAAATGCGTAATGGGTGCACTGCTAACCGAATGTGATTCTTCACTTTCGTGTTCACTGCGGCTAAAGGGGTTGTGCTTGGATTGGTTTCCGCTCTCTTGATTGTGATGTTGATAATTTTGGAGGAAGAAAGGAGTGGTGGTGGTGGTGGTGGTGGTGGTGGTGGTGGTGGTGGTGGTGGTGGTGGTGGTGACGATGGTTAATAGCAGAGGTCTGCATCGGACGTTTTCGCTCGAGCGCCAAGTAGTTCATAGCATAATCCGATAGGTAGCGCACATGCATGATGGGTAAAATTGTCACGAGCGATAAATCCTCGAACGGTATAAGCCGAGCGTTAGACATTCGTTCTTGTTACAGTGGTGAACTGTGTAGTAACATCATAGATGTTTACCATTTCAAAACTTTGCAATCTTTAAATAACCGCTCCATAGTACAACTACAAAACTTGTTTTAAAATGTAATATAAATGTTGTAGGTATTTTTTTTTTTTTCCACATAGGAGTGATTTTGTTTTTGCCACATCTGATAGATGTTATTGGATGTAAATGTAATTATTATAAAAGGGGGAACACAATCACGATAATGCAAGAACCGTATCAAGTTTTCCAGTAATAATAATAATAATACTTACTTACTTACAAATGGCTTTTAAGGAACCCGAAGGTTCATTGCCGCCCTCACATAAGCCCGCCATCGGTCCCTATCCTGTGCAAGATTAAGCCAGTCTCTATCATCATACCCCACCTCCCTCAAATCCATTTTAATAATAATAATAATAATAATAATAATAATAATAATAATAATAATAATAATCACCATCATCATCATCATCATCTCTAATAATTAGTGCATCAATCTTTATGTCTGTAACAGTTGTGCAGTTGTTTTATTATATTTTCTGTGACATTATCTCTGTACTAACATTGTTATTAATCTACTGCTATATCAATAATATTTTGTAAAACGTTTCTACATTTTCGCAGTACATAGGCGGAACACTATGTATGGACCTATCATATTATATATGTGGTAAATGAAATATTGAATAATTATTAATTAGCAATAATAACTGTATATCGAAGTTTTTCATACTATTTTACTTATAAATTCATGTTCCTGTTTTGGTACGTTCCACTGACTGTTCCATTAAACGTTTGTCATAAACGCAGAAAATAAAGCCTTATTTTTACCGTGTGAGCAAAACATATGTGTATCCTATCTGTCGCCTTCCATACAAGATAAGACATGTCGGTGAGATGACCTTGTACTGTGCTTCTATTTATTACGAGCGTATCACGACCGATCGTATCTCACTCGAGGGTGCGACACTCGACCGAGTTCAAGCGAGCAATTTAACTCCAATGCAGCACTCTGGTTAGTAGTTATGATGGCTATTCTTTTAATCAGTATCAACAGGAAGGTTATTATATTGTCGATGTAACTATTGAGTTAGTAATATAGTAAGATGAACTGAATCTAAGATTTTCTGTAAGATGACATTTTCCCTAAAGTGTTTATAGTTGGCGAAAGCCTAAAAAACTCAACCAGATAATCAAGCAGTCCAGTTAAGTCATATCGCCAGTTAATTAGTCAGCCCAATTAGTCTAGCCAATCCAAACGATCAAGCAGTTACTTCTGAGAGACAGCCAATCAATGCAACCACCAATCAGACAAGAAGCTATGCAACTTCGGCTTCAGTCAGAATACATATTAGTAGAACTTGGTTATAGCGACCTCGTTTTGTGCGACACCTCGCCTATAACGTCAAATATTCTGTGGTCCCAACTAATTCCCCACAAGACATATGCTTTTCTACCTTGCTTAATACGACAAACGCATATGCGTCTACCTCGCATGTAACGCCATTTTCAACCTCAGTTCGGAATAAGATTTTCTAAGAACCAACATATTTTAAGAAATATTTTGTTGAAATCTGGCAAATCCTTTACTGTTCCCTTCCATCATAGACCTCTGGAATGCAGGCAGATTCCCCATCCCATTGTAACCTGCCCGAATTCACGCGGTATTAATGGTGCCTGCATGCGGTCACTAAGTTCACGCATTTTAACGCAGTATGGCCACTAAAAGAAGTGGGTGACACTTTAGAAGCCATTAGAGTTGTGAACATTTCTATGAAGCTAGAGGAGGGAGTATGAAGCTAGGAGAAGGAGCAGTGAAATTGCAACTGAAATAATGAACATAGAATTTAATTTAGAAAGTGTATATTGGGCAAGTAGGAGACAACAGTGTAAAATGACTGATAACTTCAATCCTCAGTAAATAAGTTTGGTGAGTAATGAACAAACTGTTTTAATACAGAATACTGTATTTATAATTGTACATGTATTTTATTGTGTTCATGGTATGCTTAAAAGTGAATACATAAATCTAAAATAAGCCTAATTACGTTTATTATTTTTCATTTTCCACCTCACTAGACTGATAATATGAATCTCGGTTACTACGACACTCGTTTATAACAACATAATTTTCAAGTCCCTTGGATGTCGTTACAACCAAGTTCTACTGTATTATAATTATCCTAAAATTCATATTGACAGCTTTACCCTAAACATATATAAAGATGGTAAAGGTATCCCCGTAACATGCCATGAAGGCATTTGGGGGGGGGGGCATGGAGGTAGAGCCCCATGCTTTCCATGACCTCGGCACTAGAATGAGGTGGTGTGGTCGGCACCACGCTCTGACCGCCTTTTACCCCCGGGAAAGACCCGGTACTCAATTTTATTGGAGGCTGAGTGAACCTCGGGGCCGTTCTGAAAGTTTGGCAACGAGAAAAAATCCTATCACCACCTGGGATCGAACCCCGGACCGTCCAGTCTGCAGCCAGCTGCTCTACCAACTGAACTATATAATGTATTATTATCATTATTATTATAATTATTATTAATTTATTTATTTATTTATTTATTTATTTATTTATTTTCTCCTCGCTGTTATTATACTCGCTTTAACATCTTTGGTCATATCGCGAGCTAATCTTTGGTTGAAATCCGAAGGCCTGTGTAGGCCTACTATTGTTGAGACTGGTTCTATTGCTGTGAACTAGATGGTGACTGTACATATTACTGATTTGTTGTTGTTGTTGTTATTATTATTATTATTATTATTATTATTATTATTATTATTATTATTATTATTATTGCTGTTATTTCAGCTTTCTTTTTTTATTTTACTTTCATGAGTGTTCTATAGTATTCTCTCTTTTGATCCTGTTGAATCTTTATTAGACATTAACGTAATTTTCATTAGTTACAGTAACTGTTTGTACGACTGAAATAATGTAGTCATGTTTTAAAATTATGATTATAGTCAAATAAGTACTTCATTCCCCTTCCACTGCTATGTTAGTAAGTTGTACACAACAGACACACATACAGTCAGTGGTATATTGTTCTACCTCTGATATTTTGGCATACGTCGCAAACAAGTTCTAAAATTGTATAGCTGCTATTCTAGCATGAACACCAATGAAAACCGGAATAGACAATACAGGAAAGTCACGCCTCAAGTGAAAATAGGGATGGAGGAAGAAGACTCAGTTCCGTTGTTGGTATGGCTAAGGAACAAAATGGCATTAATGGAATCAAGTGTACTTATATTATTACTATGGGTTATCTGGTAGGATGGAAGCGAAGGCCCTATGGCCTTAAACCTTTGAGATTAAACAAATAAATAAGCTATCAGTCCTAACAGATCTTAGCCTGATAAATCAGACAATCAGTCTAATCAAAGGGCCAGTCAAATTCAATCAGTCAATCGATCCAATCAGACATACAATCAATCCAAACAGAGTGCTAGTCAATCCATTCAGTCCATCAATCCAATCCGAAGAACAATCAAAATAATCAGATAACCTATCAGTCCTTACTTACTTACTTACTTACTGGCTTTTAAGGAACCCGGAGGTTCATTGCAGCCCTCACATAAGCCCGCCATTGGTCCCTATCCTGAGCAAGATTAATCCAGTCTCTATCATCATATCCCACCTCCCTCAAATCCATTTTAATATTGTCTTCCCATCTACGTCTCGGCCTCCCTAAAGGTCTTTTTCCCTCCGGCCTCCCAACTAACACTCTATATGCATTTCTGGATTCGCCCATAAGTACTACATGCCCTGCCCATCTCAAACGCCTAGATTTAATGTTCTTAATTATGTCAGGTGAAGGATACAATGCGTGCAGCTCTGCGTTGTGTAACTTTCTCCATTCTCCTGTAACTTCATCCCTCTTAGCCCCAAATATTTCCTAAGCACCTTATTCTCAAACACCCTTAACCTCTGTTCCTCTCTCAAAGTGAGAGTCCAAGTTTCACAACCATACAGAACGACCGGTAATATAACTGTTTCATCAATTCTAACTTTTAGAGTTTTTGACAGCAGGATAGATGACAAAATCTTCTCAACCGAATAGTAACAGGCATTTCCCAAATTTATTCTGCGTTTAATTCCCTCCCGAGTATCATTTATATTTGTTACTGTTGCTCCAAGATATTTGAACTTCTCCACCTCTTCGAAAGATAAATTTCCAATTTTTATATTTCCATTTCGCACAATATTCTCGTGACGAGACATAACCAGCCTATCATTCCTATGTCTGACTAATCCGATAGTCAGGCTAACGATATAGGCTAATCAGTGAAATATATCAGTCAACACTTCCAGTTATATCACTAGTCAGAACAATCAATTAAGTCCCTCAGTCAAATCTTTCAATCACGTAAATGACATTACAGTTTTCTAACATAATCATCCTTTCCTGTTGTGTTTCTTTGCTTAACATGCAATTTAACACAGACCTCTGTATCAAAATGGACTTTTCTCCGAGTTCTTCCGTTCCCCACGTTTGCCAGCAACACTATTCCTTCCGATCTTCATTCCATTATCATTTTATAACATTCCCCGAGCACAGAAGAGTCTATTACGGGGAAATAATGCGGAATAGCCCCGTACAGCCCGCACTGTGCAGGAAATGCACCTCACAGGTGCAGAAGGGAAGTGGAGTTTAATCATACAGCAGATCAAGTTTTGACAGGATAAGAAAAATGTTGTATTATAGTACTTCATACACGAGAAAGCGGAGAGTTCTGACAGTCTTGCTGTATTGCCTGTTTTAACAAGCAGGCGAAATTTCGCACGCAACGCTTGCAAATTAAAGAGAGAGAAAAAAAAGACGAACAATTCTGGAACGAGTGCACGGGTACATAAAACAATAAATTATCATTAATGAATTTAACATGCGTATACGTCGAAAGAAAGGCATTTCAAATCAGTCTTGGCTTTAAATTTTAGCCTATATTCCGTAAACAAACAAACTGTTCGTTTTATACCGTTCTTACGAAATAACCCTCTACATCAGCCGTAGCGAGAACGTGACTCGCGAGACATTGTGGCTCGCAGTGATAGCTGTGCATTTCGTTGCTTCTACCTCCGCCAACCCCCCACCCTCTCACTCACTGGAGTCAAACTCCGTGCCATTTATATTTGTCTCTGACCTGAGAGTGGCATATGTCTCTCTCGAAACCATGTACGAAAGTTCCAAGTAGGATGGGAGGACGCATTTTTTTGCTGTCAATATGATGAGAATATTAAATGTATGATTTGTTAACAAGCATTACGAGGAAAACGGTTGTATAACATAAAACGGCATTATACTACATGTTACTGATGAAACATTAAAAGGTTAAGTGTTATTGTTGTTGTTATCATCATCATCATCATCATCATCATCATCATCATCATCATCTCTGTACATCGATCCTTTTTCAGCAGATGTACGAATAATGCGGTTAGCTCTTCAATTTGAACTCACTGATTTACTACGTGATGTCAAATGAAAGCTAGATGTAAGGACTTGACAAATGTTGAACTTTCAAATCTTTGCCAAAAAATAAATATCCGAAGCTTCGTTCCTTCGCGTGTTCTGTTGAAGACATGTTCGCTACAACTTACGTTTGTGAAAAATTATTTTCAACAATTAAAATAGTAAAAACCAAATTTATATCACGACTGACAGAAAAATACCTTCGTGATCAACTACGACTGGCAGTAAGTGACATAATTCCTGATTTTGAAACTTTGTCGCAGAAACATTCTGAAGACGGTTAGTTTTAGGTTGTGATATTGTTCATTTATTGTTCATTTCTTTCTTCGTTACACGTACTAAACATTAGTTTGTAGCCTTGTACTGTATAAAATTATATTTAAGTGCTTGACGTAAGGAAAATGAAAATCCGTTAATAAGTCAGACAGTTGCTTCGCTTCCCCTTCGGGTGTCCGCCTCCCTCCACAGGTGCTATCCACGTTGCAGGTTACACAGTGACTCGGCGCACGATTACATTTTCGCCACCGCTGCTCTGCATAATCAAGCCAAAATTCCTCTTTGGATGTTTGTAAATGGATAAATATTGTTATTGCAATACAAAAGTGACCTATAAGCATGTAGTTGCCAATACGGACTACACGATACAAGGAAACAAGTATGGAATTTAGCTGCGCTCTACATTACAGGTTGGGAGTGGGGGACAGCGAATATTTCGTAACAAGATGGATCAAACACGACAGGCCTCTTTCTGCAGAGCGAACATCGGTGAATATCGAACTTCGCCGTACTCGACAAACTTGAACCGAACATGACGCCTGTAATGCACGACGCTAGACTCCACCTCTTCTCGCTACGGGCATGAGGGCAAAATGTCGTTGCTTTTGTATTTTGAATTACTAAGTTTATTGTCACCGTTTTTTTCTGAAATATAATAATTATTAATAAGTTGGATTCACATTCTTTTGAATGTATTTGGCAACACTGTACTGCCAGTACAATATAACATTCAAATGTCAGTGTTGGTTAGGTACTTGTTCGGTATAGTGGATTATAAGTAGACCTCGGATTTTTAGGCTGGAATAGGATAGGTTGCAACAATGTTATGTAAAAATCCCTAAATGTATGCAACACGAGAAACTCTCGAACGATCATATTGCTTAAAACTAGGTGCATTAGAGAACGTATGTTTGAGCCCACGCTAAACGAGTCTAAAAACCCGAGATATAATTATAAGTAAATGTCTTTATGTACAGTACATTTATTTATCAGTCAGTACATCTCACTTGGCGATATGTGTCAGAGGAAGAACAATTGTTGTTTTTATCTATCTTAAGTCTGATTTTGATGAAATTGCATCTTTTTTTTTAGTAAGCCAGAAACATTGCTGCTATTGTATTTATGTTATGTGATAAACTGAGTGTTTTGAAACATATTTGTTATGGCATTTTTTTTAATTTTTTACCTCTTACAACTCATAAGAGCATTTTTCGTTTTATTCGGACATTTTTTAGGCATATTCATGTAATTTTGGCCATAAATCCCCATTATTAATGTAAAATATTATTTATTTCTTTTGATATTTTCTCTACATATTTTTTTTTAAATTAATACCCATTATTTTGTATATTATTTTAATCGTTTTTCTACACAAATATTGTCATTTTAACGTAGTACACCCCACGTAATGGAACAGTCCAACCACTCCTTCAATATAGATTCCTCTTTGCCTGCTAGTTCCGGATAAGAGTGGCTTTGCAGTGGACTACAGAGACTACATCAGGTAAAATAATTAAAAATAATTAAAAATACTTAGAAAAATTATGTAAAATTAAATAAACTTGAATGTTAGTACTAGAATTTAATTTAATTACTAGCCTAAATATTAATATTCCTACTAAGCCAATTATGTAAGATCAATTTTTAGGGCATTTAAGGGCATTTTTGAAAGATTTTTATTTCATAAATGCATTGTTTTTAGAACATTTTTTCATGATTTATAGGTCATCAAAATCCTAGTCCTACTGATTACTGTAATATATAGCTATTCGTATTCAGCGATGTATGCAATGGAGGGAGAAAGGAACTGGCGATCCACCCTACCCCATTATCTCCTGGCTGAATTGCCTTATGAGTGATGCTCTATGGCAGCGGTGGCGAAAATGCTATCGTGCGCCGAGCCACTGTGTAAGCTGCAACGTGGATAGCACCTATGGAGGGAGGCGGACACCCGAAGGGGAATTGAAGCAACTGTCTGACATTAACGGTTTTTCATTTTCCTTACGTCAAGCACTTAAATAAAATTATATACAGTACGAGGTTACCAACTAATGTTTAGTATGTGTAACGAAGAAAGAAATGAACAAAAAAAAAAAAACATAGGACACATTATCACAACCTAAAATTAACTGTCTTCAGAATGTCTCTGCGGCAGAGTTTCAAAATCAGGAATTATGTCACTTACTGCCAGTCGTAGTTGATCACGAAGGTATTTGTCTCTCAGTCGTGATCTAAATTTGATTTTTACTATTTTCATTGTTGAAAATAATTTTTCACAAACGTAAGTTGTAGCGAACATGGCTTCAACAGAGCAAGCGAAAGAACGAAGTTTCAAATATTTATTTTTTTGCCAAAGATTTGAAAAGTTCAACATTTGTCAAATCCTTACATCTAGCTTTCATTTAACATCACATTGTAAATATGTGAATTTAAATTGAAGATCTAACCGCATTATTCGTACATCTGCTGAAAAAGGAGCGACGTACAGCGATGATGATGATGATGATGATGATAACAACAACAACACTTAACCTTTTAATGTTTCATCAGTAACATGTAGTAACTTATAATGCCGTTTTATGTTATACAACCGTTTTCCTAGTAATACTTGTGAACAAATCATACATTTAACATTCTCATCATATTGTCAGCAAAAAATACATACTCCCATCCTACTTGAAACTTTCGTTTTTGTAGAGGTACATGGTTTCGAAAGAGACATTGCGACGATACGCCACTCGCAGGTCAGAGACAAATACAAATGGAACGGAGTTTGACTCCAGTGAGTGAGAGGGTGGGGGTTGTAGGTAGGAAGCAAGGGAAATGCACTGCGAGCCACAATATGCTCGTGAGTCGCATTTTCGCCGCGGCTGCTCTATGGTGTTACTTATGAGGTTCAAATCTGTTCGGGCAGTTGACTGAACAACAAAAAGTCAACATTATCGCGTTCCTCTCGTAATTTGTAAAAATGAATTTGGTCTTTATCAAGAGTGTGTCTTAGTGGGTTAAACAATGGTGGTTGTTATAACTCGGGTTGTTTACACGTTCCCCTTCCCCATGATTGACTGTTATGTAGGGGACGGAACAATATGGTTTGCAGTGAGCAAAAAAGCAGGTGCGGCGTGGAGCGGTGGCAGCCATGTGCTACTTGCAGTTCATTGTCACGACATTTGTATTCCATTCTTCTTGCGAGACGCGATTTTATGGGAACAAAGCCGAGTGCTATGGTCATTATGGTCGCTAGTTGTGGGCACTGGTAATGGCCATGGGTGTGGACAGTTATGCACTAAAACGCTTCAAGTGGGCGGGGGTTTCAGACATGGTTTGCTCAACCAATATACGTTTCCAAAACAATTAGCAATATCTTGATTTTTAGTCGTGTCTTTAGTTATTGTTTGTTATGGACTTTGAGGGTTCGTCGCCCTCGGTAATCGCGTTCATCGTATTTACTCCTGCGTCTCAGCGTCCGATGATGATGATGATGATGAAGACGACGATAATGACTGTAATTATGACGAATATAATAATAATAATAATAATAATAATACTTACTGGCTTTTAAGAAACCCGGAGGTTCATTGCCGCCCTCACATAAGCCCGCCATTGGTCCCTATCCTGAGCAAGATCAATCCAGTCTCTATTATCATATCCCACCTCCCTCAAATCCATTTTAATATTATCTTCCTAATCTACGTCTCGGCCTCCCTAAAGTCCTTTTTTCCTCCGGCCTCCCAACTAAAACTCTATATGCATTTCTGAATTCGCCCATACGTGCTACATGTCCTGCCCATCTCTAACGTCTGGTTTTAATGTTCCTAATTATGTCAGGTGAAGAATACAATGCGTGCAGTTCTGTGTTGTGTAACTTTCTCCATTCTCCTGTAACTTCATCCCTTTCAGCTCCAAATATTTTCCTAAGCACCTTATTCTCAAACACACTTAACCTATGTTCCTCTCTCAAAGGGAGAGTCCAAGTTTCACAACCATAAAGAACACCGGTAATACGAGTATAACTGTTTTATAAATTCTAACTTTCAGATTTTTTGATAGTGGACTAGATGACAAAAGTATCTCAACAGAATAATAACACGCATTTCCCATATTTATTTTGCGTTTAATTTCCTCCCGAGTGTCATTTAGATTTGTTACTGTTACTCCAAGATATTTGAATTTTTCCACCTCTTCTCAAATTTTTATATTTCCATTTCGTACAATATTCTGGTCACGAGACATAATAATATACTTAGTCTTTTCGGGATATACTTCTAAACCTATCGCTTTATTTGCTTGAAGTAAAATTTCCGTGTTTTCCCTAATCGTTTGTGGATTTTCTCCTAACATATTCACGTTATCCGCATAGACAAGCAGCTGATGTAACCCGTTCAATTCCAAACCCCCTCTGTTATCCTGAACTTTCCTAATGGCATACTCTAGTCTAGGGCAAAGTTAAAAAGTAAAGGTGATAGTGCATCTCCTTGCTTTAGCCCACAGTGAACTGGAAACGCATCTGACAGAAACTGACCTATACGGACTCTGCTGTACTTTTCACTGAGACACATTTTATGAGAAAATGTAAAAAACTTTATTAACTACAAATCCGTATAAAATATCGTCAGAAAAACGAAGTATAACACAGAACCTTCATATGAGTACGTAAAAAATCAAATAGTTTTTCCATTCGAAGATGATGACAAAATAATAGTACATTATGCAACGAGCCTATAATGATAGTAACTAAGAATCGAGTATGGATATTTATGAAACGAGCGCAGCGCTCGTTTCATAATTTTCATACGAGCTTCTTAATTACCATTATAGGCGAGTTTCATACGACTTTTTATGCTCGACCATATTTCTAACTTGAAATTACCGGTATTCAAATGTATACATTTTATTTGTATCTGACAAGATCGGAAGTAACCTTGTTCTAGGTCGTGAATTGTGAGATGTGCGCAGACGCGAAAGTATTGATTTTTTCCGAGGAACAATAATGTCACTGACCTTGACGTAGTCCCGTTAAACTTGATAATATTATAATATTATAACCTTGATTATTGAATTCGACATTGAAAAACGAGATGACAAATTGAATTTCTTTGAATATTATTTACAATTAACGCTAATTATTATAGTAACAGAACATAACCTTCTGCGACAGTATTGGATTTCCAGCCTCCGTGACTTTTCGCTAATTCTCTTTCGATTGCATATCCGAGAATAATCGATACTTGCGGTTTTATAACGGTACAAAGCTGACTTGTCATTGGCTGAACACATGTAAGCTGAGTTATCATTGGCTGAAGACCTGTACTTTAATGAGTAGGTGTACTTTAATGACATGCATTAAAGGACTACTACCAGGTGTATAATTAATACATTTCGGCATGGTCGAGCATAAAGTAAAATATAAATCTTCAAAAAGTTATTTAATCCATTACGATCTTTTGAGTCTTAATATAAAACAAATAAACGAGACTCGAATGTTTAATAATACGTGGTCGTGACGAATTAAATGAGTTATTATTTAAATTTTATTATCATCATCATCATCATCATCAACTGCGACAACATGGATTACAATAGCAAAACAATGCCACAATCTACTACAGATTTTGTCAATTTTGAAGGCACATCATTCTACATTACGATCGTTCATTGTTCGTATGTAATATCATGTATGTGTATGTACTTCTATATAATTCCAGATATTTGTGTTCTATGTCTGTGATTATTATGTAATATGAAGAGTTCGCGGGAAAAACGATGAATGTCACAGTTTTCTTAAGGTTGATGTCATTATCTAATTCAATGGATCACTGCGAAATTTAATGTTGTTCTTATGAAAAATGGTAAAAAGGAGAATTATCACCACGAATACAGTAATCCTTTCCTTTATTTTCTATAGAAACAGCACTACATCTTGCAGTTATAGACTCAATTAGATCATTATGTAATCCTTAACATTCTTCGTTCTTCCCGCGAACTCTTCATATGTATTTGCATGTAATATGCCTGTTTTTGTATGTAATATGTATGTTTTGTATCTAACATGTCTGTCTTTATTTAATATATATTTGTAACTAAGCATTATGTATTTGTATACCTAACATCGATGTATTCAATTGCAGTATAACCATAATATACCTAATAGTAAAGTAGGGCTCAATAAAGTCGAATATTCAATAAAAAGTAAATTTCACCATCACACTATCATTAACAACAGCAGTAGCAGCACCATTAAGTTCAAGTGTTGGTTGCATTTTAATCCATTACGAATTTCCGACTTGACTACATGTGTAGATTTCGTATCTCTCTGAATTTCTCTGGACATGCCTATTTACGGGTTATACTTTATAGCTATAGGCTGAGACGTAGATGGGAGGATAATATTAAAATGGATTTGAGGGAGGTGGGATGTGATGGTAGGGACTGGACTGGTCTTGCTCAGGATGGGGACCAATGGCGGGCTTATGTGAGGGCGGCAATGAACTTCCGGGTTCCTTAAAAGTCAGGAAGTAAGTAAGTAAGCTAATTCTATTAATCGTTGTTCACCATTCTTCAAGATTATTTTATCAGCTTTAGTCTGTAGTAACTCTTCAATCAAATACGAGAACAACCTTGTATTAACATTATTTATTCTTTCAACAGATTTTAACGATGATATTTAACGTGTAGTCTATCCAAGAAAGATGTAGGATGAGTTACTATCATAAATCACTCGAAAGTTAGGTAGCAACAGAATAGCGTGGGATTGTCACAGATTTTTACGCGGACTGTACCAGCGAGATGTAAAATTACTGTACAGCAAAGAGACATAATGCTTGCGGTCCAAGTCAATGGATATCTAAATGTTTTGTGTCGCCAACCAAACGGTAGTCAATGAAACCTGACGCGAGTCCAGTGGCGGCTCGTTCATTCCTTTTCTTCTTTAGGCATACGGGAAGTATACATACTTTTCGAACGTGAAATGCAATGATTGGTTGTTATTTTCTCTGGAACTACTTTATGTATTTCGTTCAAAATTTTATCGCACGGTTACGTTACTCTTATCTTTATTTCTAACAATGCCCGGTTGTTATTCTCTAAGAGTTATTATTTCTTATCATCATCATCATCATCATCATCATCATCATCATCATCATCATCGTCAACATTCCACGTATTATATTATTAGATCTAGTGGTCTGTTACGATCTCTTGTCATCATTTTTTTTAGGTATTACTAAGTTTCTGTGACCTCTTAGAACGTATGATAGGATTCGTTTCGACAAGCGAGTATAGGGCATTCAGGCAACATGTTCTTTCCAGTTCAGTCTACGTATATTGATTTATCATCATCATCATCATCGTCATTCACGAATTAGGCCTCTGTAGACCTGTTTCGATCCCATCTAGCAGTCTTCTAAAAGGTCTTCCTCTAGGTTTATACTGCATCATAATTTTTGGGATTCTTGAATTTTCCATTCTTCTGACATGATCTAGTCAATTGAATTTGTATCTGCTGATTTTTTCTTCTACTGACTCTATTTCTAATTGTTCTAAAATTTCTTCGTTCCTTTTTCGGTCTAAAAGTGTATATCCTGCTGTCCTCCTGAAACATTTCATTTCCATTGCTTTGATTCTGTTCATGTTTTTTTTCTTTAATGTCCAAATCTCGCTTCCGTATAAAAGGGAGGGTAATGCTAGTGTATTATATATATTTTATCCTTGTAGGTTTTTGTACTAATTTAACTTTTAATGTATTGTTTATTATTTCTAGAATCTGTGTAAATTTGGTAATTTTCTTGTTCACATCTTTTTCATTTTGATAAGATATTTCACAACCCAATTAATTGAAATTTTGCACTTGTTCGAGGCATTGGTTATTGTGTATTATGTTACTTCTGACTTGGCCTTGTCCTAAAAATGCCATTACTTTTGATTTTTGTGCTGAAATTTCCATCCCAAAATCTTTTAATATTTTATTTAATGTATATAATCCTCTTTGTAAATGATTCTCTGAATTGGAAATTATGACTTGATCATCGGCATAGAGTAAGGTATTTAATGTTAGAGCACTGGTTATTTTGATTCCTGATGTGTAGATTTGGTTCCATTTTAAAATAATTTCATTTATATAAATATTGAATAAAGTTGGTGATAGTGGACAACCATTATTAACTAATTTTCTTTCGGATATACAGTTGTTTATTTTGACACTTATTTTGCTGTCTGTGTAGATTTCTATTATATTTTGTAATAGCAAATTTGGAATATTTTTATCTTGTAATATGTCGAATAAAAGGTCTCTTCGGACTTTATCAAAAGCTTTCAAAAAATCAATAAAAGCTATATGGGTTTCTAAATTAAATTATATTAAATTAAATTGATTTATATGTAGAACAATTGAGTCTATTTCTAATTCTTTGAGTATGTCCTCATCTCTTCTGTGGTCAAGTAGGGAATAACCTAATTCTTCTCAGGAGCCTCATTTCCGCCGCTGTAAGTCTTCCTTCATCTGTCCTCCTGACAGTTCACGCTTCGCTGCTATAGGGAAGGACTGGTCGTGCAAGAGTTTTGTTCGTATGCCCTCCTGATAGTCCACGCTTCGTTGCCGTGTGTATACCTTAAGTCAGCCTGTCCAGAAGGCTGTAAGGTAGCAGCCCTACCACTGGACTACCTAGCGACATGCTTGTAAGGGAATTTTAATTACATTCAATTCTCTACAAATAATTCGTCTGTCTTTCTTATTATAACGGGAAATAAAGGGAAAGAAAAGTGATGCTAAATTCATAACTTCGATATTTTCGTTGTAATATGCGTTTTCAGCATTATGTAAACCGAAAAAAGTGGGTTTAGCCTTGCTGTCTGCTTTTCTGTGTAAAACTTTCTATCCTAAACTATTGGAATGATTTTGTTCATTTCTGCATGTACCTCCATGCCCCCCAAGTGCCTTCATGGCATGTTACGAGGATGCCTTTACCTTTTTACCTGCATGTATTAGGCATTAATATAGCCTATTACTAGGCCTACATTTTACATTTGTATCTATTATGATTTTCTCTGTACTTTCACTTTTTTCTCTCCTCTCATTATATTTGTATTTTTAATTTAATTTCCTTTTTTTATTGACTTTTTCTCTTTATATTTTTGTACTATTTGTATTTCCGGTGGTATAGTAGAGAAGACCTCGTGTCTTAATTCCACCAGATTAAATAAATAAATAAATACATCAATAAATAAATAAATACATAAATAAATAAATTAATTAATTAATTAATATAAAATAAATAAATAAATGTATAAATAAATAAATAAAATAAATAAATACATCAATAAATAAATAAATAAATAACAAAAATAAATAAATAATTCGGGAATGGTGCACATGAAATATAATAATTTTAGTACAGAAAGACATGCATGAAATAAGCAGAACTGTTTGTCCTCAGATGCCAATGTTTCGTAGAAGATCATTCTATTAATGTAAGATCGAAAGGGATGTATTTCAAAGTGCGATAAAATCTTTTGCTTGGTGGCCTTCGAGAGTGTTTTGTATCGTACATTTACATCACGATATAAAAAGCACGGTTCAACGGAGGTTTCCAGATAAAATTAGTATGTCATTTCTTACCACGTTAGATTTCGATGCTAAATAATAATAATAATAATAATAATAATAATAATAATAATAATAATAATAATAATAATAATAATAGTCTTTATTAAACAAAAGTGTGTACAAGTTTCTGTCATTTTTATTTTTGTTTTGGAGGCCTGGATCTGGGCCGAGAAGAGTGAGGGTGATTGTGAATTATTGGTGAAATGGTGGTAGTAGTGAGAGGAAACGGGAAATTTCCGAGAAAAATCCCTGTCACCCGCTTTGTACACCACAAATTCCTTCATGACCCAGACTGGGTGGGAACGAACCCGCGTAGACACGGTAGTAGACAGAGTCAGTTTCGTAAAGTAAATGTGTAGAACTCGAGCCTTGTATCTCTAGCACATTTGTATAAAAAGATAGTGAAAATAACATCCTGTAGTTTTGAGAAAATTGCAACAAAAGTCTGAGATTAAATCGCAGATATAAAATTAACAGGAAATACATACACGTTGAAATCGGCAGCCAAGAAGAAAGTAAAACAAAAGAGCAACGTATCTCAGTATGCGATTTAAGCAGTTATCATAAAGGAACGAACCTATATTTATCTAATCACTTTACCACTTCGAACAACTGAGAAGCTCAGAATTTTTAAGTCGTCACGAGATAGTTTCAAAGCATGCGCTTTGTCTTCAGATAATTTCAGTGAGAAAAATTCGTATCAACAATATAATTATAATATACCCATATATCCTAATTCGGAGAGATTCAAAGAATTAATCTTTATTAAAAACATAAATTTTATTGTGTTGTCCTCTACATTTCCTGGTCACCTTAAGAGAGATCTTCGTCCTTCGTTCTCGCTCATTATCGAAACCATAACCCTTACCACTGAAGCATAAAACTTATAGAACATTTTGTGGTTTTAGAATTCTTCGTCTGGTGGTAGGATTGCATTCTTAGAAAGTTCCACATAATTATCCTGTTATATCTACCTTTGCTTCAGGAATCTCTTTTAAATACACCAATACTAACCGTAAAGTGAGATTATAAAAGGAGTTATGCTATTGACTTCAGTATTGTTTCTCTCCAAGCGATCTTCAGTTGTAGCCTAGATCATATATGTAACAGATAGGTCGGCCTTATAGGCTTTGACGTTAACAACTTTTGTCAGGTTTACTACGCTGCCATCTAGTTGTTACATAAGGAGTCACGGCATAATTCTCATTTGAATTGCATTAGCGACTGTACTGCCATCTCGTGTTCGTTTACGGCGGATGTGTGGCGATCCTGGCGGTTGTTCTCTTCAAAGTGCTGCCGATTTTAACATAGCGATGAGTTATCTGCCTAGATCATATATGTAACAGAAACAACTTCACACAAAGCACTTCACTAGTCATCCCCACTTCGATTCATCTCCTCCTTTGGTACCGTAGGAAAGGGTAGGTGAGTAGGGAAGAAAGGGCCATACTTGAGGAGTGGCAGTATGGGCGATTCTAAAACAAAAACATATAAACAATTCTCATTCCCAACGATTTCCGAGAAACTATTTCAAAATAATAGGCATGAGTCTCCTTTTGTTCCTTCCCATAATTGCTTAAATTGATGCATACACAAACAGAACGACACGTTGTACTATTGCCTTTGTGATGTAGTTCATTTGTATTTGTATGTATGTATGTATTTATTCACACTGCAATGGGTATATACCCGGTGGCAGTGGTAACTAATTACACTCAATAATGACAATAATAAACTTATTAATTAAAAATACAATTAATGATAATACTAATAATTCATACTAATAATAATAATAATAATAATAATAATAATAATAATAATAATAATAATAATAATAATAATAATAACAACAACAGGGAATATACTAAATTAAATGAAACGATCACTTAAAATAACATTTGAAATATTCTAATTTGTATCTTAAAACTAAGATTGAATTAAAACGCACGAGTATATGTTCATATCTGCACAAGTACCTTTCAACATTACACTCATTTCGCTGTCAACTCACTCACTACACTGGAACTACGACACATTTCACTGATTCTATCCTGATTTCACTAACACTTCAAAAACATTTCACTGTTCAAATACTTTGCATTGCCACTATAACCTATACAGCTTCACTGACAGGAACACGTTTCACTTACACAGCACACTTCACTGACACGACATACTTCTTCACTGATACAACACACTTCACTGACACAACATAATTCTTCACTGATACAACACTTCAATAACAACATATCATTTACACCCTTTAAGTGCATGCGCATGTGTTACCAGAAAACTTTGAGAATGTTTCTTTGACAACATAGACTGGTATGTACTTTCAACAAGATGGGGCTCCTACACTTTCCAGCAGGCCAGTGATATGAAAATTTATCCTGGACTTTGGATCGGTCGCGGTGGTGTCATTTGTTGGCCACTAAAGTCACCAGACCTTACACCATTAGAGTACAGTATTATTTGTGGCGTTGGCTACAAGCTCAGAGTGAGAAACAGGGAGCATATGCTTGCCCGCGTTTTAAATGTGTGTGATTACATTAGGAAATGTCCGAACCGGCTCAAATTAGCAATACGACATGTGGCTATAAGAGCTGTAAAGTGCAACGAGGTTGACGGTGGCATTTGTTAATATATCGTGTAAAAAGAAACGGACAATTAAATACAATATTCAGGTAAGCCTAACGATCTTTTAATTTACTATGCACTGTTCCCGTTCCTCATGGTTTCGATTGGATTTCTACAAAACCGTTGAGAATAAGACGTGTTTATAATGGTTTTCTTTTTGGAATCGTTCTTACTATCAGACCTCCACGTAAGGTCCTTTCCTCCTGAATCGTTCTGCATATCATTTTATCATTTTTTCCATTCTACGCTCTTATTTACCTGTTTATGTTCTGCGTACTGTGTACTTAGCTCTGTTTCAATCAATAATTCAGTATGGTATATTAGGTTGGGGAGGAATGGCAAAATCGACTCTCCATCCTTTAAATTTGCTCCAAAAAAGAATTATAAAATTTGTCTATATAAACCTTTTGATTACCCAAAAAAATAATTTTTCAGGAATTTGGTGTATCAAATCTAGAACAAATTTATAAACAAACATTGCTGATTTACTTCCATAAAAATTACAATAAATTTAAATTTGATCCTCATGAATACCATACGAGACAAAACTACAGTTTCTTTCTAAATACTCCCAAATGCCACACAACTACTGGATTAAAACACAGCAGAAATTTCTGACCCAAAATATATAATGCATTAATTAGAGCTTACTCTGAGCTAAGTACATTTAACACACATAGATTTAAGAAACAATTCAGATTAATTATTTAATTGTTTAAGCTGAGTTAAAAATTGATATTCTAATATTCATGTACTTTAGTATTTTCTATTTGTATCAGACCCTTTTATTACATGCTGTATGTATTTTACCATTTATTAATGTTACTGTGCTCAATGAACTCTCTTAATTTTGTGGTATATTTTGTATAACTCATCTGAACTGCGCCCGAGCACGAGCTTCTGCTCTTTCGGGCTGCACTGCCTAATGTAGCTCAAGTGTAAAGTATTATAGTACATTATGCAACGAGCCTATAATGATAGTAATTAAGAATCGAGTATGGATATTTATGAAACGAGCGCAAGCGAGTTTCATAATTTTCATACGAGCTTCTTAATTACCATTATAGGCGAGTTTCATACGACTTTTTATGCTCGACCATATTCCTAACTTGAAATTATCGGTATTCAGATGTATACATTTTATTTGTAACTGACAAGATCGGAAGTGACCTTGTTCTAGGTCGTGAATTGTGAGATGTGCGCAGACGCGAAAGTATTGATTTTTTCCGAGGAACAATAATGTCATTGAACTTGACGTAGTCCCGTTAAACTTGATAATATTATAATATTATAACCTTGATTATTGAATTCGACATTGAAAAACGAGATGACAAATTGAATTTATTTGAATATTATTTACAATTAACGCTAATTATTATAGTAACAGAACATAACCTTCTGCGACAGTTTTGGATTTCCAGCCTCCGTGACTTTTCACTAATTCTCTTTCGATTGCATATCCGAGAATAATCGATACTTGCGGTTTTATAACGGTACAAAGCTGACTTGTCATTGGCTGAACACATGTAAGCTGAGTTATCATTGGCTGAAGGCCTGTACTTTAATGAGTAGGTGTACTTTAATGACATGCATTAAAGGACTGCTACCAGATGTATAATTAGTACATTTCGGCATGGTCGAGCATAAAATATATTAAAATTCAATTCAAATTAGGCCTACTACAAAGGCAAACATTTCAGGCCTCTCCATTCGTGTGGTTTGTACGGTACAAGACCAACGCTGAGACAAGACAAGACAATAAAGGACAAGAGATGAACACACAGTTCCATGGACGGAAGATAAATTTCTTCCATTGCCCACACCAAGAATCGAACCACGGGCATCTTGGATAGGAAACGTATATGTTATAAGGGCGGACCTCCTGTGAGATACTAACACATGTTTGTATAATACTCTGAGGATTGTGTGTACAGAGATGGTTTGGTCATCTCCCAGAAATTGGGCGGCAACTGAGGAATCCATCCTTAGGAGATTCGGCGACGCTGGCAGCCCAGTCTGCGGCGGTTCAAGGTTAGACATAAAAGAAGGGCCACTGTTGGTATTTTATGTTCTCCTCGGGGCAACAAAAATATTTAGCCCATAAAACATAGAGGTGCTGCTGCTGAATGCCCTGCTCTCTTCGATTCACACAACTTGACAGCGCGTTCTCACACAGAATCCCATTGGGTCAGCCAACAGCTTGATTACGAGATCCTACGAAAGATTTTTAATAAAATCTTTTCGCACATAATTTTATAGATCAAATAGTAAAAGTTAAGTAACTAATTATATAATAATGCACAAGATAACTTAGAAACAGAAAATTTAGGGGTTCAGCGAATAAAATTATTGAACAATTCTCCATGCTGAATCTTTCGTACACTACTTTTAACACTTGAGTATAAATAATTGATTAAATGGCGATCATACTCGTGTTAATTGTGTAAGCATGTGCGGCTTACAGCTGTTTCGGTGCTTCTTCACACCATCCTCAGAGCCTACTAGATCTCGGCGTCATCTCGAACTTTGCTGCCTGTTGTGTGGGTGCGTTCGATTGTTGAAAAGTGTTGAAATGTGGTGTCAAATAGTGTGTGTGTTCTGAAATTGATCTGTGTGTTGAGAATTTGATCAGGGTGTGTTTCAGTGTGTCTGTATATTTCATATTGTTCTAGTGTGAAACACTAAAACACACCCTGATCAAATTCTCAACACACAGACAAATTTCAGAACACACACACTATTTGACACCACATTTCAACACTTTTCAACAATCGAACGCACCCACACAACAGGCAGTGAAGTTCGAGATGATGCCTAGGTCTAGTAGGCTCTGAGGATGGTGTGAAGAAGCACCGAAACAGCTGTAAGCCGCACATTCTTACACAATTAACACGAGTAAGATCGCCATTTAATCAATTATTTATGAACAATTCTGTCATCAGAACTTCAATAAATTTCCTAGACTGCATGCGTGTTATAATTATCTGTAAAATAAGTTGTAAAGGCAATAGTTTCAGTACTTCACAATCATCATCATCATCATCATCATAATCATCATCAACATTATCATACCCTTCTTGTCTTCTTCTATCTTTCCAGGATTAAGCACTTTTGCTTGATCCGGCGTCACCATCTTAACCTCGTCCTTCCAACATTTCTTTTTCTTGACAGTCTGTACCTTATAGTGCTCCTTGGTAGACCTATTCTATTTGGGCACAAGCGCATAACATGTTCTCTCCACCTTTCTTTACACACCTTGTCTCTAAAAAATGTTAACACTTATATGGATAGTGATTCAGCCTATGTGATTATATACAGGACCTTGGGGGCAACATGTTTCCAGCTCTTAAATTAAGGTAGGTCATGGTGTTTCCATGGTTACAATGAATTTGATTTCATCTCTATTGTAAAAATAGCTAAAAGATTCATGGCCAGTTTGTCCAAGTAATGTTTAATTTTGCTTAAGGAATGTTAAATTAATAGTCTGTTTATTTTTAACGCTTTGTTAATGTATTTTCCATTTGTTCAACATAATTTTGTTTAAGATAACCAACACTTAACTATAACGTCTGTTAGCACTATTTTAACTACTCAACACCTGTCGTCTATTCCTTCGTACCTGTCGTCTCGCTTCACTTACCTTTCTTCCCACCATAATCTGAACACACGCTCTCGTCATGAAACAATACTAACAATACCATCCCATCGCACCTTCTCATACTCATCTTCTTTCACAATAGCCCTGCCAAGACTCTGGAATTCGCTACCTGCTAGCATCAGGGACTGTCGAAATAAAATTGAATTCAAACGAAAACTTACTAGGCACTTGGTCAGTAATTGATTACTTGTAAATAGTTTCTTTAATCTATGACAAAATATTTCAATATTCAGTAATTTCATCACTATACAATTTTGTTATTCTAGATTTAATTTGTAATTCAGTAAATATAAAATATTCATTGTTTCTCTATGATAAATTATCTAGCTTTAATTATTCAGGTAATCTTTTCGTACTTTGATTTTATTGTAATTGTAAATTTAATACTAACTGTAATATTATTTGTAATTGTAATTGTAAATTTAATACTAATTGTAATTTTATTGTTGATATTGTAGTTGGAATCTCCTGGTAGTGGGGCAGAGAAGGCCTGACGGCCTTATCTCTACCAGGTTAAATAAATAAATACTAAATAAATAAATACTAAAAAAATACTAAAAAAAATCAGTTGGTAATGATTTTACACATGTAAGACAATTTTTGATTGGCTAAAATTAATATTTAAATCCCATATTATAGAGTGAGTCATGAAACTTGCATAAAATGACAACCTGTTACAGTAGGCCACGCTCCATAAACAAACAGTTGACAAATGAAAGTTGTAGGTGACGTGCTGAAGAATAATTACAAAGTAAGGTTATATTTCCTCATTGCAATTATGGATATGAAATACGAAAGAAATAAAATAACACTGATGTATTTAAACAGTCCAAAGTATTTTTTAAATGTTATATTACCAGTCATATGCTAAACATTCCCTACAGAGAGACACAAAATATTAATTTCGCAACTTCTGTTCGAACAGCTGTTGAGACATCGGCCATATTTAACTAACTGTTAAACGAGTTAACTGGCGGAAATCCTACATTTAAAATTAACAAACTGCTAACAATCTGTTAAACCAAACTGGTGTTGAAAACATACAATTTTATTAATTAACAAACTGTTTAGAGTTTAACAGTCGTTAAATTTTCTAATAATACTTGGAAAAACCGGCCATCACCTTGAAGCAAAGACGAAAGACTGCGTCATAGAAGGAAGTGTTTCAATCCCCTACAATGCTTCGCAAAAAAATATGATCCACCATTTAGGTCAATCATTTACAGCATTTATGACAAATTCTTCGAAAGCGGCTCAGTTGCTGACAATTACGAAGCGAACAGCGGTCGACAACGTACAAGCCGATCTCTTGAAAACATAGTTGCTGTACAAGAGGCTTTCTTACGTATTCCAAGCTAGTCAACAAGGCAATGCAGTGCAGAATCTGGTTCTTGCAGGTAAACTGTATGGGAAATCTTGAGGAAAGATCTTGGGATGCGGCCATACCGTATGCAATGAAATTGGATTGATAGAGGAGGACCAATACAATGGACAGCATGGTCACCGGATCTTACTCCCTGCGATTTTTGGCTCTGGGGTATGCTGAAAGGTCTATAAATCCTAGGTAGATAGTATTGTTCGCCATTTTTGTTCTTTCGTTGCCGAGCTATTTGCTGCACCGTTAAACATTATCATGTCGTAGCTCCTATCATAATAAATCAAACGCACTGTAATTCAGCAAATAATTGAGCGGCAAATAACGTCCTCGTGTGCTTTCTCCGAACACCAGCGAAAGAGCCAAAATGGCGGGTAATTATATTAAGTATTTATCGAGCTTTAGAAAGTGCATAATTCATGAGCAGCGTTTACACATTTAAATGTAGCTGACCTGCAACGTGATTGGCTGCCGGAAATAAGAGCGACCGGACTATAGTTGCCTTCTGAGTGATGTCTTATTGGTGTTACTTATGAGGTTCAAACCTGTCTTAGGACAGTTGACTAAACAATAATAATAATAATAATAATAATAATAATAATAATAATAATAATAATAATAATAGGAAGAGGAACTGACCACTCTACCCCATTATCTCCTGGCCTAATTGCCTCATAAGTGATGCCTGCTTAGGTATAACTTGTAAGGTTCAGATCTGTCTTCGGAGAGTTGACTAAACAACAACAATAAGTATAAATAAACTTCTGCGCGTCAGTCCAAGAAAGCATGCCTCAGCAGAGATGAACAAGCACATCAGTACGAATGTAAAGTGTGGTTAGCATGTTGATCCCTCCCAACTGTTAGCTATAGCTGCCTCCTCGAACTGAATTTCACTACCTTCCATAGCTCCTCTAATTCATCACGATGCTGGGTGGGCACTGGTCCCATACGCTGATCGAAATTCCATCAGAAAATTTCTTCTCCGTTAGGAATCGAACCAATGATCATTCTGTGATACTAGTTCAAGGCATGACGCCTCAGACAACGCAGCAACGGAGCGGAATTCCCCCTCCTCTGAACAGAACAATAGACCTAAAGAATATATTTTTAAAATTCAGCTGCAACAAATTACGACAAAATAAAGACTCATTTCCATTAAAATCTTCAGAATGTGGCTTTAGACAGCTAGAATTACGCTTCGGTTGGATTACCCATTAGAAAAAAATCCTTCAGTAGTTGCTAGACGGGGGAATCAGAACCACTCCGAAAATTGCTGCTTGGAGACCTTTCATAACCTAACGTTACATCGAAACCATGACCTTTCTATTGCGTGTCTAATCACTATATCGAGTTCCAACGCCTTACGAAAATTCCAACACACGACTCATTATTTACCCTTCTTTTTGACGGTGGAACAGTATCACCCGCATATCTAAATATGCCTGCACATTCCGAGAGAATGTCCCGGTCTGACATAATAGCATAATCGAGACTCAAATGCCGTGTCTTACAATGCACAAAACAAGGGATGTTCAATTACGAATTCAAATTATATAAGGGCCACTTCACACCTGCAGATTTCTTTGTACGTGAGTTGCATTTCATAAACTTTGCATGCGATGTCCGATCAAAAGATACCATTTGGAAAATTGGCGGAATAAGTAGCGGGCCTGGCTTGAGTTTTGGATGGCGTCTTTATTTGGAAAGTTATCCCTTAAAAGGTTCGTTTTTACTTACTTTCAAAGACTCCCAAGTGCTGTTTCATAACAACTATGCAATAAAGTAGAGTTGTTCGTTGTTCCAAGCAGAATTATGATGCGGGATCTATGTCAATTTTCGAATCACTCCCACATTACCGACACAAAATATCTGCGAGGTCAAGAAGCTCAAGATCATAACATCACCTAGGTATAAAATGAAATTATAGGTTATCCATTATACAAACTTATCAAATTCAGTTCATTATTATAAAATAGATTAAGTTTGCAAAATAATAAGGAAGTATATGCAAAATAAATAACCACTAAGTAAGATGCAAAAACTTTCAGAAATTTGCAATCTCATATCGTCGGTTTAGAAGCAAGTACATTAAGTAAAAAATATTACTTCTGAGAAAAGGGCGGTTGAAATTTCTTGACAAAACTAAATACTGAAAATATTATTTTTAGTAAGTTGTTTCACTTTATGTGTAAGTTTATTTCATTTTCCAATTCTAAGTTCATACATATACATTATGTGCGTTATATACATCTTTTTCTCAGAGGTAATATGTTTTATTTAATGTATTTTGCTTGCAAACCGACGAATGTGACACATAAAACAAACTTCTGTAAAATATGATGCGAATATAAATTGCAAAATATTCAATAATGCACTGACATTTATTACAAGTCCCGGTAAATTGTAATATTCTTTTTCGAGACTCTACACCTTTTCCACGTGTATTTCAGAATTGCTCAATTTAATTTCAGAAAGCGTCATTTTTATTTTAGATTAAGCAATTGTATTTCAGAAAGCATCATTTGTATTTCAGATTAGTGATTTGTATTTCAGAAAGCGTTATTTGTATTTCAGATTAGTGATTTGTATTTCAGAAGTTATCAATTGTATTTCAGAAAGTGTTAATTATTGTATTTCACAATAGCATGAGCCAACAATTTGCTATTTTCACATTGTAACATTCATAGGATTATGAATAATTCTTTTGAACTATACTGTAAGTACCTTACTTTAAAAATTACAATACACATATAGTAGTTTGTAATTCATTGTTTTTCAATGGTATATATATATATATATATATATATATATATATATATATATATATAGACAAAATAAATTGTAAAATATAGGAAAGTCAAAGACAAAATGAAGCCTAATAAACTCGTTATTGCAAACTCATGATAAACAATTACGTAGTTTTTTATTGGGTTATTTTACGACGCTGTATCAACATCTGAGGTTATTTAGCGTCTAAATGATATGAAGGTGATAATGCCAGTGAAATGAGTCCGGGGTTCAACACCGGACGTTACCCAGCATTTGCTCATATTGGGTTGAGGGAAAACCCCGGAAAAAACCTCAACCAGGCAACCTGCCCCGATCGGGATTCGAACCCGGGCCACCTGGTTTCGCGGCCAGACGCGCTGACCGTTACTCCACAGGTGTGGACAATTTCATAATTTCCATGACAACATAAATATATGATTCAATTATCTGAAATACAATTGATGAGTTCCGAAAAACGGTAATTGACGAATCTGAAATATAAATGACACTTTTTCAAATACAATTGACTAAACTGAAATACAAATGACACTTTTTCAAATACAATTGACGAATCTGAAATACAAATTATGCTTTCTGAAACACAATCGACTAATTCGAAATACAAATGATGCTTTCTGAAATACAACTGACGAATCTTAAATACAAATGATGCTTTCTGAAATATAGTTGATGAATCTGAAATACAAATTATACTTCCTGAAATATATCTGGAAAAGGTGTAGTAAAAATGGAAGGGTAAAAGTTAATTAACCATGAAAAGTTATCCGAAATACGATTGAATTATATTACAACTTAATTTTAATCAGTATTCTTCGTTTTTTGACATTTTTATTTCATAATAATTAAATAAAATTATTTGTAATTATTATCGTAACGTCACTGTATTAAAAACAAATGTGAATGTAACATGAGACATCAACTAAAATGACAAAACGACGACAATAACAATAAGAAATGAAACGTTACTTTCAAATGTTTATTTAACAAATTATTAACGCATAAGCGAAATGAAAGTCACCAAAATATAATACAATACCGGTATTTTAAAATTGTGATGCACTGCTCCACCTATTTAGTACAATGCATTTGAGTCTAAAGAAAGCACACAAACAGTACAACGTGATCAGTTGTTCTGACGAGAATCCAAGCCCCCGCACACCGATAAGGCATCATGTCACAAACACGTTCACGTCTGAGTATTTCTCACAAAGTACATACCGTCAGCTTACAAGCAAACTTTCTGATGGGAGCAAATAAAAAAGTTATTTTTTTCTTTCACCAAAACAAGTACTTGTACAAATTTTGGCCACTCAAACGCAATTACGAGGGCCGTAAAAATAAGTTTCCCTGAGAGAAAGAAAACACAATTTCACTGAAAGAGATTTATTGGAAAATAAATACAAAAAAGACGAAGGAGAAAAATAAAGAAGGTAAACGCGCTATTTCAGAATAAGGCAGTGGAACAAGTGCACAGCTTGAAATATTTGGGTGTATTATAAGTAGTAACATGAGCTGCTGTCAGGAAGTCAAAAGAAGGATAGCAATGGTTAAGGAAGCCTTTCATAGGAAAAGGAGCGTCTTCTGAGGTACTCTGGAAAAAAAAAAAAACTAAGGAAGAGACTAGTGAAGTGCTTTGAGAGAAATGTTGCATTGTATAGGGCAGAAACATGAGCAGTAGGACGAAGTGAATAGAAACGACTAGAAGCATTTGAAATGTGGATATAGAGAAGAATGGAGTGTGTGAAATGGACAGACAGTATAAGAAATGAAGCTGTGCTAGAAAGAATGGGCGAAGAAAGAATAATGCTGAAATCGATCAGGAAGAAAGCAAGAATTTGGTTGGGTTACTGGCTAAGAAGAAACTACCTACTGAAGGATGCACTGAAGCAAGTTCGAGACAGAAAAAGATATCAGATGATAAACATTATAAACTTGAAAGTACATGTTTCGGTATGCAGAAACTGAAAGACAGAGAGAATATAGCTAAGATTGGAGAATGCTGGGTTTACAGTGAAATACCTGCACTTGGGCAGAATGTATGAATGAATGAAAGTATAAGTAGCTGCGTTAATAAGTTTCAAAACTCAATAGCATAAATTTAAACAAGAAATATGTCGGCAGCTGAAACACATTTTATTTTGCAATTTGACGGTGTTTAATCACGAATTAATGATGTAAGATGAAATACTTGGTATGATGATAGATTGTGAGCACGCCCACAAACAAAGCTTAGGAGTTTTTAGCATGAAAATTAAAATATGAAAGTAAGAACATCTATGGTTACGGTTGATAACTCAAGTGGAGAATTTGCATAAAATGTTCATTTCGTTTGCCCCCAGGAATCAAAGAGCTCACTCTTTCTGCAACTGTAGAGTCGGTCGAGATCCGAATAAGATCTGAAGTAAGACAATATATTCACAGTATTGTCATCAGTAAACCTGTTATCACTGTTGCCAATATCAAAAATATTTTAATTTTGTCTACTACTACCACTACTACGACTACTGGTGCTACTACTACTACCACCACAACTACTACCAGTACCACTACCACTACTATCTCCACTATCACTAGGTCTACTACTATTATTACCACTGATACTACAACAATTACTACTACTACTACTACTATCACAATGATCAGTACCATCACTGCTAGTACTATCACCATTACTAGCACGATTTACTAGAACTACTACCACCGCCAGTATTATTACCATTACTATCACGACCATTACTACAGTACAAGTACTACAACCGCCAGCACTATTACAACTACTACCACTGCCAGTACTACTGTCAGCACTAGGCCTACTACTACTGCTGCTACTATCACAATGACCAATAATATTACAGCTTGTACTATCACCTTTACTACTACGAATATTACTACAACTACTACTACCACCACTACTACTATCACCATTACTACCACGACTATTAGAGCTACTACAACCACTACCATCGCCAGTAAGCTACTACCACTACCACTGCTACTACTACCATCGCCAGTACTACTACTACTAGCATCGCCAGTACTACTACTACTACCATCACCAGTAATGCTACTACTACCACCGCCAGTACTACTACTACCATCGCCAGTACTACTACTACTACTACCATCGCCAGTACTACTACTACTACTACTACCATCGCCAGTACTACTACTACTACTACCACCGCCAGTACTACTACTACTACCATCGCCAGTACTATTACTACTACCACCGCCAGTACTACTACTACCACCAATACTACTACTACCATCGCCAGTACTATTACTACTACCATCGCCAGTACTACTACTACCACCATTCACCAGTACTACTACCATCACCAGTACTACTACTACTACTACCATCATCAGTACTACTACTACCATCACCAGTACTACTACTACCATCACCAGTACTACTACTACCATCGCCAGTACTACTACTACTACTACTACTACTACTACCACCGCCAGTACTACTACTACCACCGCCAGTACTACTACTACCATCACCAGTACTACTACTACCATCGCCAGTACTACTACTACCATCGCCAGTACTACTGTCAGCACTAGGCCTACTACTACTACTGCTGCTACTATCACAATGACCAATAATATTACAGCTTGTACTATCACCTTTACTACTACGAATATTACTACAACTACTACTACCACCACTACTACTATCACCATTACTACTACGACTATTAGAGCTACTACAACCACTACCATCGCCAGTAAGCTACTACCACTACCACTACCACTGCTACTACTACTATCGCCAGTACTACTACTACTAGCATCGCCAGTACTACTACTACTACCATCACCAGTACTGCTACCACTACCACCGCCAGTACTGCTACCACTACCACCGCCAGTACTACTACTACCACCGCCAGTACTACTACTACCACCGCCAGTACTACTACTACCATCGCCAGTACTACTACTACTACCATCGCCAGTACTACTACTACCACCGCCAGTACTACTACTACTACCACCACCACCAGTACTACTACTACCATCGCCAGTACTATTACTACTACCATCGCCAGTACTACTACCACCATTCACCAATACTAATACTACCATCACCAGTACTACTACTACTACCATCACCAGTACTACTACTACTACCATTCACCAGTACTACTACTACTACCATTCACCAGTACTACTACTACCATCGCCAGTACTACTACTACCATCGCCAGTACTACTACTACCACCGCCAGTACTACTACTACCACCGCCAGTACTACTACTACTACCGCCAGTACTACTACTACTACCACCACCAGTACTACTACTACTGCCACCACCAGTACTACTACTACTGCCACCACCAGTACTACTACTACTGCCACCACCAGTACTACTACTACCACCATCACCAGTACTACTACTACCATCACCAGTACTACTACTACCATCGCCAGTACTACTACTACCACCACCAGTACTGCTACTACTACTACCACCACCAGTACTGCTACTACTATTATTACTACTACAAAAACTACCACCACCAATACTATTATTACCACCACCACCACCAATACTATTACTACTACCACCAATAATACTACTACCACCACCAATAATACTACTACTACCATCATTATTACTACTGCCACCACCAGTAATACTACTACCATCAGCATTACTACCACCAGTACCAACATCACCACCACCACCACCACCATCACTACTCGAGAATCCAGTGTATATAAACAGGGTATATGGGACAACGAAATTTTTTCATCACGAACGTTAACAATTTGTATTTCCGCGAATATCTATAAATTGTTTTTTTTTTAAGGATCAAATTTCCTTTAATGATAGCGTTATATATATATATATACAAGGAAATATTTCAATTATGAGTAAAAATGTGTCTATTATGAACAGTTATGTCTTTTCAGAATCATTAAATAGTTTCTCGTCAATAAACTGTTACGATTCTTGTCAAATCAACCCGCTATTCTCGACAGTATTTTACATCGGTATGTAAATATCGGTGCCATTTTCTTGGAAATCATCTCAGCTACGACTTCAGTGTAATTTGTCAGAACATCAAAGCGCTATTTAATCCATCTTGTCAATTTAAAAGAGCTAACTTCTCAGTAATATAGGAATCTTGCGTTCTGCAATAAAAGATTTGTACGGCGAATAGAAGCAGGGCTTACAACTAACTCCAACAGAGGACTATATAATACATTATAAATTCTCTACGCGACTAAGTGGTCGGTTAACCCAGAGAAGATGTTGGGATTAGCTGAATGAATTGCGGAACAAAGGTGAAAATCTTTTTTAGGGGATAAATTCACGAACGTCATCAGTAATTAGTGGCTTCTTTGTTGATTGGTTTCCATGGCCGACCTCTTACAACTAAGTTCTTTTCAACTGACCTCAACTCTATTGTACTTACACGTGTATGTGTGTGTGTATATATATATATCGGCATCTATTACAAAGTAGGCTATGACAGTGGACTAGATATAATTATGACTAGAGCAGGCCTGCACAAACAGCGCTCAACGAGCGCACGCGCTCCTTCGGAGCGGGAGAGCCGAGTTTACCGCTCGCCGAAACGGAGAGGAAGATACGTCAGAATGACATAGACTTGCTATAGGTAGAGGAGAGGGAAACGATCACTCGGTTACCTAGTGGAGTGTAGTGTGTAGGCCTATTCTCAGTAACTGTTTCACGTTGCTTACCTACTGCTATATACAGTACAGTATGGAGGAATCTAAAAGACGGAACATAATATTTAAAATTTAACGATTTACTGCTCGAACTTATTGATCTTCAATGTGACCTGAGGGCTAAAGATCGTTTGAATAATACTACTAGCCTGGTTGAGTTTTACAAGACTAAACATTAGCAGTAATATCCACGACTACACAGGCTGGCTGTGAAAATGATTGCTATGTTTGGCTCAACATTTATATTTGTGAGCAACTGTTTTCTATAATCTTCTTTAACAAAGGCAGACATCGAACATCTGTAACTGATGTTTCATTATGATCAGTAGGCTACTGTTCCTTTCAGCTGCCAACAGCATAAAACCTCGTTTTGATGTACTGATAAATAAAAATATAACAAAATGATATTGTACATTTAAGTAGGTATAGAATTTCTATTATTTCTTTATTAATTAATAATAGTCCAAGATAGTTTTGCAAACACTGAACGGGAATTCATTTCATAAGCACTCGTAATAGTACTTCCTTTTGTGTATATTTTGTACGAGATCACCCCTTCTTCCAGTCCACCCTTATACAGAGCGCAGCTAATATCTGCATTCCGCTTATGAGCTGTGAGCCGGCTCGGAGAGCGCAAACCTTGTGCAGGCCGGGACTAGAGGTTTAAAATAATATTTAAAAAACGAGGATAATGATGTGTATCGCCGAGAAGACAGCTGATCTGGCTCAATAGCTACTGAAAATAGGATGACAAAGTCCTGAAACATATCTAGCTAACACGAATTTTAATTAATTGTTTTTAATACTGTTTTAATACTACACACATTTTAATAACAATATCCACTTCTCTTGCAGGAATCGAACCATTAGCTCATTGGATTTTTACCTGCAACCTCTATCCAAAACCCGAGGAATTTAATATTTCTTGCAAAATTGCTCTATCGCAAGCCAAGTGTGTGGTATAAATTGTTGTAAGCAAAGGTGTAAAAACACCACATCTGAAGTGTGAAATAGCTTAAACAATAAGTGCAAGTTTTTGTGACTCCACAAATGTAATAGTTTTTACCGCCCTATATGGAAGAAGTGTGCGTGAACTGTTTGCTAGCACCATAATCAAGCTGAGACAACTTCCTAGTGAAGAAGTAGCTTATTCTAATAGCATTACGAAGTCAGACTGTGTAATTTCCACAAAACATTTAATGTTGAAAGAGATTATACGCAATTAGCGGACTTTTTTTCTTAATATTTAATATCCTATCGTTGTCATTTATACTCCCTGATGACGTAATTAATAATATCTCTGCACGAGAGATTCTTCTTTCTTTGCTATCCGGAAAAATGATATTTTATATTCTCTTTGTAGGCGTGCGTGTTGATGTGACAGTTAAGGTATTTTAACACCTATAAAATATACATATATCATTTTATGTACAGTTTACGCTGTTCACGCTTTTCAACAAAACGTACAGATAACATACACGCAAGTCTATCCGTCCATAATCCTAAAAGCTTTAATATCAAAGATCAGTGAAAACATCCCGTTAAAATCCACATTAAATTCATTCAACCACGGGTTCCTTTCACACTACATAAAAATGTCGGTTTGGTACTTGGAAATTAGGTTTTATCTGCTATTATGTGTAATTTATTTGATTAATACGTTTCTGTTAATTTTTTCCGTGTTTTTCTAACCTCACTAATGTACGACCCCGCCTTTTCTATTAGTTCTATCGTTATAAAAAGCAAATGTACACTATGAGTGAATAGGTTTCGATAACATTGTCGACTTGAGTAAGGCCCTTGACAAGATTCAGCATTCCTGTTCAAAAAATATTTTATATTAGGCACATAATTTTAATGAAATAATTAATTTCTGCTCATACTATGCCGACAACTTGATGGAATCTTGAAATTAACTGGTGTAATTTTCGTAAATTCTGTGCACAATTCCTTTTCAAATCACTGCCATACAGAATTATTACTATTACTATTATTATTATTATTATTATTATTATTATTATTATTATTATTATTATTATTATTAATATTATTATTAGGTCTCAGGCAGATGTTCATCTGTTTTTATCGAAATAACGTCTCAAAAACTCTCTGGAATTTCATAGAGTCCTTTTAAGCATGTATGCTATTTATAGAAGGAATGATCTTCGGATATCTGCTATTTGTTGCTTGTGTATGTATGTATTTTTGACTCGTCTAAATGTCGCTATTCGAGTGTCAAGAATTATTATTGGTACGACTATGGCATTTACACATTATTAGAATTTCTGTACATATTCCTTTACTCATATAGTTGGTTCCAAAATATTTGTCTCGTACGATGTTTATATTATTATTATTATTATTATTATTATTATTATTATTATTATTATTATTATCATTTAATTACTTGTGGCTTTGAAGGGATCCGGAGGTTCCCGGAAAATTTGAGTGAAATCGTATTTCATACATGTGAACAAACCTACCTACAACTATTGGTTTAACACAGAATTTATTTAAAATATATGTATATATATATATATCTATATATATATATATATATATATATATATATATATATATATATTTGACCTAACATAATTTAGAAAAAATTAACTTTAAAAAAGGAATTAAAAGAAAAAAAATTCTAGTGAAGATATTTCAAGGACTGAGCTAATCTAATTAAAAAAAATAACTTTCAAACAGGAATTAAAAGAAAAAATTTCTAGTGAAGATATTTCAAGGATTCTAGGTCACGTTATTCATATGACATTTAGGTATAAATAGAAAAAAGAATCGCTCAGAAATTAGTATTAGTATTAGTATTTATTTATTTAACCTGGTAGAGGCCTTCTCTGCCCCACTACCAGGGGATTACAACTATAATATGAAGAATAAAATTACAATTAATATTACATTTACAATTACAATTACAATAAGAATTAAAGTATGACAAGATTACCTGATTAATGAAAGCTAGACTACAACTATAATATGAAGAAATTCTGACATTTGTGGAAATTATCAGGAAAACGGCATTTCAATGTACAAAATGCAACTGTCATTTTGAATTGCTAATTACCTTTAACGGTCTTACTTACTTACTTATGGCTTTAAGGAACCCGGAGGTTCATTGCCGCCCTCACATAAGCCCGCCATCGGTCCCTATCCTGAGCAAGATTAATCCAGTCTCTATCATCATATCCCAACTCCCTCAAATCCATTTTAATATTATCCTCCCATCTACATCTCGGCCTTCCCAAAGGTCTTATTCCCTCCGGACTTCCAACTAACAATCTATATGCATTTTTGGATTCGCCCATACATGCTACATGCCCTGCCCATCTCAAACGTCTGGATTTAATGTTCCTCATTATGTCAGGTGAAGAATACAATGCGTGCAGTTCTGTGTTGTGTAACTTTCTCCATTCTCCTGTACCTTCATCCCTTTTAGCCCCAAATACTTTCCTAAGAACCCTATTCTCAAATACCCTTAATCTCTGTTCCTCTCTCAAAGTGAGAGTCCAAGTTTTACATGCATACAGAACAACCGGTAATGTAACTGTTTTATAAATTCTTTCAGATTTTTTGACAGCAGACTGGAAGACAAAAGCTCCTCAACCGAATAATAACAGGCATTTCCCAAGTTTATTCTAAGTTTAATTTCCTCCCGGGTGTCATTTATATTTGTTACTGTTGCTCCAAGATATTCAAATTTTTCCATCTCTTCGAAGGACAAATCTCCAATTTTTATAATTCCATTTCGTACAATATTCTGGTCACGAGACATAATCATGTACTTTGTCTTTTCGGGATTTACTTCCAAACCTATCTCTTTACTTGCTTCCAGTAGAATTCTCGTGTTTTTCCTAATCGTTTGTGGATTTTCTCCTAACATATTGACGTCATCCGCATATACAAGCAGCTGATGTAACCCGTTCAATTCCAAACTCTCTGTTATCCTGGACTTTCCTAATAGCATATTCAAGAGCGAAGTTAAAAAGTAAAGGTGATAGTGCATCTCCCCTTAACGGTAATAGTTATACTAAATCTGAAAATATTTAGAATTGCAGAAATGGCGTATATATAATTTCGTCAATTTTTTTACTTAAAAGTGCTTAAAGATGGATGTACCCTCTTAACTACTTTCTACCGGGATGAATTTTATTTTTTGGAATCAAAACATAATTTCATTTTTATGTATAAATTGTTTCCTACAAAGTTACAGATATTTTTAAAAAATGTCATTTAAAAATACATCACTAAAGCCTTACAATCAATAAGAACAAAATGTGTGTACCTATATGTTGGTAATTCAGATTGGAGCTCAATTATGCGTACTCTAAGGCTTTTCTTGGCTCTAAAGCTTCAGTAATATATTTTTAAATCCATAGAATCACACAGCATTAAGCTGAAATATGTGCGCGTCATCGAAACAAATGGACACTTTTCCGCAAGATATTAAAAATAACAACAAAATCCTTAACAATTTCATTTAATTTTTAACAAACTATGTTAATTGAATCAGGAAGCACCTTATTCTCAAACTGTTTTATAAATTCTAACTTTCAGATTATTTGTCAGCAGACTGGATGATAAAAGCTTCTCAACCGAATAATAATAGGAATTTCCCATATTTATTCTGTGTTTAATTTCTTACCGAGTATCATTTATATTTGTTACTGTTGCTCCCAGATATTTGAATTTTTCCACCTCTTCAAAGGATAAATTTCCAATTTTTATATTTCCATTTCGTACAACATTCTCGTCACGTGACATAATCATAGACTTTGTCTACTTTCCAACTGGATGAATTTTATTTTTTGCAAACAAAATATGATTTCATTTTTATGTATAGGGGAGAGTCGGGTAGTATCGGACATCGGGTAATATCGGACAGTGAGTTTCTTTAATCTACCACACGATGATAGTACCTGATTGACATGGTTACGTTTCTGTGATGTCGCATAGAGAAACGTAACCATGTCATTCAGGTACTACCATATGGTGGTAGATGAAAGAAACGCACTGTCCGATACTACCCGATGTCCTATACTACCCGACTCTCCCCTAATTTGTTTCCTACAAAGTTACAGTTATTTAAAAATATGTCATTTAAAAATAAATCGCTAAAGCCTTACAATCAATAAGAACAAAATGTGTGTACCTATATGTAGGTAATTCAGATTGCAGCTCAATTATGCGTACTCTAAGGCTTTTCTTGGCTCTAAAGCTTCAGTAATGTATTTTTAAATCCATAGAATCACAGAGCATTAAGCTGAAATATGCGCGCGTCATCGAAACAAATGGACACTTTTCCGCAAGATATTAAAAATAACAACAAAATCCTTAACAATTTCATTTAATTTTTAACAAACTATGTTAATTGAATCGTTAGCATTGAACCACCAAAATATTCCATTTTCAAATGCGGTTCCTAAAAGGTTTTCTAAGTCATTAGTTAGTAATCCAATAATCCTCAATATTATAATGAACTAATTGGATGATTATTGAATAAATTGGAAAAGTAACGTTAACTAAAGTAGCGAAAATAAAACGGCACGAGCAACAACATTTAATTAACGTTCAAGCTACTAAATTCTATTATTAATTTCGCTAATGACAAAGATTGAAGAGAGAAAGGGGTAGGAGTATTATTTTAGTTGCAAATAGTGGCAAAATTAAATTAAATTAAAGCACATTTTACTAAATAGCTGCAAATATATACGAGCGAAGCATTATGATACTAATTTTTGTTCATTCCCGGGATTCAGTGTGTTTTATTCCCCCCTGTTTCACCGGGACTAATTACTAAGCCCGGATTTCAGAACGATTCAGTACATTAACAAAAAGATAACAACATTTTATCGGTTCTAATAATCCAGACGTTTATTTCATTTTATCGACCGCCGAATCTTATCTAGTATACAACACTTGTTGAAAGCCACGCCCAAATGCAAAATATGCAGTTAAAACTTCCATGCACTATTTGTTATCATTTCCTTTCAGGTTGCAGAAGTATAATAAATAGCAATAATCGATTTTAAGTAAAAGAGTGTACCCAATTATTACCTTTGGGGTAGGATTAACGGAATTCTGTTGACGACAGTATGGAAAGATATAACGGGAATCAAATTTGCTTCAACTGGAAGTAGACGGTTCCAAAAACCCAGAATATAAGAGTAACAAAAATTATTATCTTAGAGGCGGAAGGAATGAATTGCTGTTAATGAACCAGTAGGTACAATAAATCCTAGAGCAATTTAATTTGCTTCAATTAAAATTATTTTCTTTTTCCGTCTTCATTAATGTTCCTTTGACGTAGGACACGGCTTATTTGTGCATAGCTTTATTTCTTCAAATTGAAGGTTAAAAAAAAAAAACATAAATTTTAGAAGATATGGGTGTTATTGACAGTTGAAGTATGAAATTCATCATGCCATTTGTTAAGGTGTTGTAGAAACATGGGAAAACTGAAGTACATTTATAACTTAAATTGCCTCATAGAAATACATGTGTTAATGTAGGTAACTGTGGACAATAGTTGTTTTATGAAAAAAAAAACTTTGTTGTTTTAAGTTAAAGAGTGTACCCAATTATTACCTTTGGGGTAGGATTAACGGAATTCTGTTGACGACAGTATGGAAAGATATAACGGGAATCAAATTTGCTTCAACTGGAAGTAGCCTGTTCCAAAAACCCAGAATGTAAGAGTAACAAAAATTATTATCTTAGAGGCGAAACGAATGATTTCTGTTAATGAAATAGGTCTAACAAATTCTAGGGCAATTTAATTTGCTTCAATTAAAATTATTCTCTTTTTCCGTTTTCATTAATATTCTTTTGATGTAGGACACAGCTGTTTGTGCACGATCAAATTTTTCTCAATATCCACATTTCAAATGCTTCTATTTGTTTCTCTTCATTTCGTCGTAATGTCCATGCTTCTGTCCCATACAATGCCACACTACATACAAAGCACTTCATTAATCTCTTTCTTAGTTTTTTTCTCCAGAGGTCTGCAGGAGATACTCCTTTTTCTATTGAAAGCTTCCTTTGCCATTTCTATTCCCTTTTGACTTCCTGGCAGCAGCTCATGTTACTGCTTATAGTACATCCTAAGTATTTGAAACTGTCCACTTTCTCTATTGCCTCATTTAGAATTCTCAAGCTTACCTTCTGTACTTTCCTTCCTATGACCTTGTCCTTCGTCTTGTTGGCATTTATCATCATTCCATACTCTCACATCTGACATTTAGATCCAGTAGCATATCCCTTAGTATCATCTTCTCTTTCGCTAACAACGCCATATCATCAGCAAATCTTAAGCACTTTATTCTTCTTCCTCCTACTATCACTTATCTCATGTTCTGAAAAAGTTCTTCACTAAATCCTCCAAGTAGATGTTGAACAGGTGGCCTTGTATGCCCAAGGTTGCGGGTTCGATCCCGGGCGAGGTCGATGGCATTTAAGTGTGCTTGAATGCGACAGGCTCATGTCAGTACTGGCATGTAAAAGAACTCCTGCGGGACAAAATTCCGGCACATCCGGCGACGCTGATATAACCTCTGCAGTTGCGAGCGTCGTTAAATAAAACATGACATTAAAACATGTTGAACAGGACAGGTGATAAAGGGCATCCTTGTACTCCTCTCCCTATTTCACTTCCTTCTGACATTTCTTCTCCTATTCTGACTTTGACTCGTTTTTCATATAAAGGTTACTGAACAGCCTTCTCTCTTTCCAATCCACGCCAATTTTCTTAAGGATCCTCATCAGTTTATTCCAATCCACTCTGTCAAATGCTTTTTCTAGGTCCACAAATTACTATATACACTTCTTTATTCTCCTCTAGGTATCTTTCGCCGGTATAAATGTAATTCAGTTGATGGTAACGCTAGTGAATTGAAGAAGAATTCAACTTGCGTATATTATATTTATTTCAAATACTAAACATTTCATATAATTCAAATTAAAAGGTAACGAAAATTCTTATCTTAGGAGACAGAATGAAAAGAAATAAATTGATGATGGTACTACTGAATTGAAGAGAAATCCGATTTGTATCAATTACCATATTACTACAAAAAACTAAATTTGTATTTCACTCAAATAAAACGGTAACCAGATTTATTATTTTAAAGGTAGGCTGACGAGAATTCAGTTGACGGTATTGCTGAACGGTTCAAACGGAAATATCTGAATTTCGAGTTGTGGTCCAAATATTCTAGACCGACTGTCCTAAAATTAATCTGTATATCACAAGAGAACTACGTACCTCTATTTCGCTCTGAACCCACTTTCTGAAAATGCATTCTTTGTGCATCCAAACTAGTTGTTTCCAGTAATCACATAAATTAAAGTGTCCATTGTCTAACAATTCAATGTCATCAGTTTCCGCAATGTTTAGAGGCAAGTGCTTCATTACGTAACCACTAATTTAAAATGGCTGGCTTTGTTTATACATGACCATAATCCGTGCCTATTCTGGGTAGATCCGTCCCCTTTTCCTGTTCATAAACAGAGCTTAAAACAATCATTTCGGATCGCGATGAAGTTATTTCCTTCCGAAACTATTGCGTCTTGAATTTAATTAACACTTAAACCACGTAATTCATGCCACATAGCACATATTATAATCATAATCAGCATCAGGTTGAGGTCGTTTATTGTGTTTATCCGGCGTTTCCTCGGCGTTCCATTTTGCTTCTTCCTGTCCGCCTGTATTACACATTTTACATGGAAGTCTACTCGATTGCATCTTTACGGCCTTATTAATAAAAACTCTATATACAGACATTTTACTCTCTTATTCTTATACAATGAGTAGCTCGTTTATACGTCGTGTGTAAATTCCTTACTAATAATCACTACATATGTCGTGTATAACAGTACAACTGTTACACAGCTACGTCATAGTTTCGTCAATACTTTATTACGAAAGGTAATAGAATATCTGAGGTTCTCTATTGCATCCGGTAGAGCGCTCTAGTATGCCGTGTTAAGTATCGATAGTACAACTGGCTCTGATCGATTACCACACTATATTTTGGTCAAAGAGTACAAGCTACAGCAATATTATCCTAATTATTATCTGCTCTTTGGTTTGTTCTTCTGAGGTTACAAGGCAACCATCATCATAAAATGACAGTCTATACGAACAGCTGTTAGAGGGGCGGCCATTTTTTCTCTATATATAACGCTTAAACAAGGGGTTTCGTGTATATAACTACTGCAAAGCAATTCTCATTGTATAGTTACAGCCTGTTTATACATCCATCGCTTATGCATGGTTTATTAGTAACGTTTTCTGTCTCAACTCTGCATAAGTCTCGTATAAAAACTATACACGGTTTATTAGTAGGACTGTTAAAGTATACTCTTGATATTGGTTGTATATTTTAATGTTTTATTAATTAAACTTACTAGATCTCCCTACAGATAAGCCAGGCTACAAAATGGGAACTAAGGTAGCAAATATTATTATGCAATGCTGATGTTGCTGTATTAATAGTAAATTATGAAGGTGACTTACAAAGGCTATTACATCAATTTAATAAAAAAGTTAAACAATGTAATATGACAATTTCATCGCAGAAAACACAAAAGATCTAACTGCTACACTCTGGAATATCATAAGTTGTCATCTTTATCCCTTAATTCTGGGACACTATTTCCGATAACCCTAAGCTGAAGTAAAAAGATTTTGAATATAAATAACTCGTGTATAAAATTTGGAGAGACTAAATTTTAACATGTGGTCGTGAACCCAAAAAATTTTGTAAAAAATGTATCTCCGTGAAACTCTGAGGAATTACGTCATTTTGGTTCCTAATTTCCAGATACGGTATTTCAAAGCGCCAAATAAAATAAAATAATTGTGAATAAGTTCAGAAGACTTGCAGAAATTAAATTTAAGGCGGGATTGCGAAAGTCGAAAATTTCGACTGTGAAAGTCTGAAATATTATTACCTTATATTTCATATATGCCAAGAAAAACAAAACAATTCTAAATATAGAGGGGGTATGTCATCCAGAAAAGCTGAAGGACTTAGACTTCAACACACGATTCTGCAACACAAAAATGTTAATCGGAACTCTGCCATCCCAATATGGCACTCTGAAATATAGACTCGTCGATCCAAAGTTCCCAGATATTGGTACTTATAGTCCCGTCGCTCTAATTTCCGGCAGCCAATCGCGTTGCAGGTCGGCTACATTTAAACGTGTGCGTCTTGTGATTCGTTGAGGAAGACGTCATGCATTTCCTAAGGCTCGATAAATACTTAGTATAATCGCCCGCAATTTTGGCTCTTTCGTTGGCGTTCGCAGAAAGCACACGAAGACGTTATTTTCCGCTCAATTATTTGCTGAATTAGAGTGCGTTTGATTTATTATCATAGGAGCTACGACATGATAAAGTTTAACGGTGTGGCAAATAGATTCCTCGTATGGTAGCTCGGCAACGAAAGAACAAAACTGGCGAACGATATTACCTACCTAGACTTTATAGAGCCTTCACTTCCTAAGACTAAGCAAAGAGGAGGAGTCACGCCGGGAATAACAAATCAAATTTCCATAAATTTACAAAACTTATTACTGCGAATAAACAACAAATTAAATGATCATTAAGATAAAAGTAATTAAATCACGCAAAAACTTACGTATAAAACAATTTAAAAGCAAATAAATAAGCAAGAATAAAACTCATTAAACAAATCTATAAAACAGCAAAAAAAATAAAATTTATCTGAATATATACCTAATATATAATTAAAATTAATCCTTGTACAAACACTCGTGATGCCACACTTCGACTACTGCGATGTTATATTAAGTAACCTCAATGCAAATTTGAGCAGCAGGCTACAACGTGTGCATAATGCGTGCGTCCGTTATATTTGTAATATTCGTAAGTATGATCATGTTTCCCCGTCTTTCCAAACTCTGTCTTGGCTAAGGCTAAGCGATCGACGAGTCCTGCATTCTCTTGTTCTCTTATTTCAAATCCTACGCACCGCTACCCCAATCTATTTGAATTCCCGTTTTCAAAATTTATCCGCATATCATGAGCTAAGTACAAGATCTCATCATAACAATTTACTCATTATACCCTATCGCAAGACATCTTTATATTCTTCATCTTATACAGTTTCAGTTGCTAGAAATTGGAACTCGCTACCGAGTGATGTAAGGGTTTGTTGGACAATAACGTCATTTAGGTCAAAATTACATAAATTCTTACGTAACAGATTAATTGCCTAAATAGATTTACAAAACCTCTAATGGCAATTACATTAATATTCTCATTATAAAAATATATTTTAGATTTATATATATATATATTTTTTTTTCTCCCTGTAGCATAGTTCTAGTAAACTTATATTAAATTAATTTTCATCATTTTACTAGCTATCCCAAATATTAAATTAATTATAATTGATTGAATTAAATTAGCTCATAAATTAAGTTACTACTTTACCTTATAGGTTTATCTAAATTTAAATAAATATGTAGTCTACTAGTCGTTAAAATTGAAGAATATTGCTAGAGAACCTTTTAAGTGTAGTTTGTAATTTAAATATGTATTGTATTGATTAAGGCTGGTTGAGTGGAAGAGAAGGCCTTATGGCCTTAACTCTGCCAGTGAAAATAAAACATTATTATTATTATTATTATTATTATTATTATTATTATTATTAACTAATAAATATTCTGAAAAATTTTAACACGCGATTGCAGAGCAGATGTTTCATTGACACTTCTTCACCATGAAAGCATAAAATGTTGCATGATTTTGGCACCTAATTACCAGATATTGGTACTCAAATTCTCAAGATTAATGAAACAATAATTTATTAATATGGACCCAATAAATCGTTCAGAATACGGTAGTAAGAGAGAATTGCATTAAATTGTTAATTAATCAATAAACCAATCACAATTTTATCGCAATGAAACACTGAAAGATCAGATACTTTGACTTCAGCATTTGCATATGAACTGCTTAAGAAAATTAAATAATGAAAATACAACAAAATTGTTTATAAAATAATATTGAAGTGTGTAGCTATATTTCAACACAAGTTTGAGAAATCTAAAATTTATTCGCATTTCTACCACTGTTAAACTCTGAAATATCGTAAAATTTCTGATTCATAATTCCAATGAAATATTTCTTAAAATGTGAAAGAAAATAAAGGGAAATGATACATAACTTTTTTTAATACATCTTCAAATGGAATCAGGAAGTGCTTTCGAAAAAGGTAAGACTTTTTTTTACAAACAGACAGTTTAAACATCCAAAAACACTACACCACGAATGAGATGTAAGAATGGAACTCTAAGGCCCAATTGTATAAAATTCCCTGACTAAAGATCAACTTTCATCGAAGATCGAAAAGTGAACCGAGTTCAGACACTTCTTCTATTGTATAAAACTTTCCTGCGATCAAATTACCTTGGTTCAAACGCAATCTAAGTTCACGTGAAAAGGATTTGGCAACATCGCATAAACAGGTGAAGTACGTGATGCGCGGTTCATGTTGTACAGGTTTGTTCAATGTTGCCAATCTAGCGGCTTTAACTCTTTTTCAACGATAATTGCTTTTAACTTTTATATTGCTTAAATAGGGATTTAGCGATCTTTTTAGCACCCCATAGTGACAAAATTTAATCTTTCTTTGTTGATAATGAGAAATATAGCAACTTTCCAACTACTTTTTGGCGACTTTCCGTACACTCTGTTGGAGACACTGGTTTTTTGTGCAATGTAAATAATGGCGTGCAATAAGAAGAAGGTTGACTGTTCTCCGAGTTGTTATCATGTTATGGTGTTTGATACTGCTAAACATAATAAAGCTTTATAAAACGACAATTTTCGTTTAGTAATACAGCTAATTGAAAATGTATGAATGTACCTATCATATTCATTAATAATTAATGGTTGTTATAAACATAATATAATTATAGGTTATGTTATTTGATACTGCTGAACACGATAGAGCCTTATAAAATATAAGAATGTTTGTGTATTAAGGCAAGAAATTGAAAAAATATATATATATAAATGTACCTTCCATATCTATTAATAATAATAATAATAATAATAATAATAATAATAATAATAATAATAATAATAATAATAATGGATTTTTTTTTGCACAATCTGTCACTCGTATATTTCAAACAGAAAATAAATAACTGAACTTGGATCAACTAACTTAAACGGAGAAATTTCTTCAGTCAAAGTTGACTTTAGTTTAAGACAAATTAATCTCACATTAGACTTTATACAACACAAAATTTCAAGTTCAGCTAGAACGAGAATCAATTTAACCTCTGATCTAAGTTTAAATGATTATACAATCGGCCCTAAGAGTTAACCACAATTTTATACACCCGCTAAAAACCAATCCGAAATCACTTGTTAACAATAGCCTGGCACAAAATATAAAACCATAATATTCGCTTAAGGTCCTGGTTCCCGTCAAATCATCTCGAAACGATAAGCTTATTAAGGGAGAGAGAGAAAAAGAAATAAGCTTGTTCCCGTGTTCTTCTTCACACTTTTACAAGACACAACTATAGTTATTGCCCGGGGAGTTACGATTCTGCTAATTGGTAATTTTTTTGTGTGGGGTATAACGAGCTGCAGACCATCTGCATATATACATACTGAGCAGGATTTTATTGTTTGTTACTTCGGAACTTGTGTGTAAAGTTAATGTTTCTTTTGAAAATAGTGAAACTAATTGGACAGTCGCCATCACGGGATTGACATCACTGCATCGAAGTCCGAATAACATTACAAATTGACTCCGATTCCCTGCGACTAGATTCTAATTGGTGCGTCTCTAATATGCTTCCTCTTCAATCTCAGCTCTACAGGGTGGGCCTTGACCTCAGTCCATATTTGTACTTCTCCTCTAAGGCGGGAATTGAAACCGGACATCCGGAGTAAAAAGCTAACGGTCTAGACCTGTGGCCTCCCAAGCCATTTTTGTGGTTCTCCTTAATATGTACAGTAACGTAACTGAGGACTGGATATAAAAGGGCTGTAACTTCCAAAGAGAAAAATCCTAGAAAACAGAGCTTTCTTGTCCAACTTACAAATGGCTTTCAGAGAACCCGGAGGTACATTGCCGCCCGCATATAAGCTCGCCATCGGGCCCTATCCTGAGCAAGATTAATCCAGTTCCTACCATCATATCCAAACTCCCTCAAAACCATTTTAATATTATCCTCCCATCTACGTCTCGGTCGCCCCAAACACTTTTTCCCTCCGGTCTCTCAAGTAACACTCTACATGCTCTGACCGACTCAAACGTCTGGATTAATAATAATAATAATAATAATAATAATAATAATAATAATAATAATAATAATAATAATAATAATAATAATGATTTATTTTAGCTGGCAGAATTAAGGCCGTAAGGCCTTCTCTTCCACTCAACCAGCAAAAAGTATACATACATATGTATGAAACTTACAAAGAATTCAACAATTTGATTTAGATAAGAGTTACATGTATACAAGAGTTATTTACGAATTAAACAACAAAATACTATGAACTATTAATTAAACACTGAAATACAAACTATGTAGCAGAATTAAGCTAAAACACATAAAATGTTAATATATTTCAAATAATGTTAGATAATAGAAAGAGATTATTATGAGACAATTTTGAAAATACAGCACTATCAGGATGCATGTCTAAAGGAAGGAGTAACAATGTAGACAGTGATAGCTTAAGTCAGTATGATTGGAGTGAAATGCTAAGAAGGTTATCTTTTAAGCTGTTTTTAAAAGTGTTTATAGTCTTGCAGCCCCTAATACTTTGTGGCAGGGAATTCCTAATTAAAAATTATGTCAGGTGAAGAATACAATGCGTGCAGCTCTGCGTTGTGTAACTTTCTCCATTTTCCTGTAACGTCACCCTTCTTAGCTCCAAATATTTTCCTAAGCACCTTATTCTCAAACACCCTTAACCTCTGTCCCTCTCCCAAAGTGAGAGTCCAAGTTTCACAATCATACAGAAAAACCGGTAATGTAACTGTTTTATAAATTCTAACTTTCACTTTTTTTGAAAGCAGACTAGATGACAAAAGCTTCTCAACCGAATAATAGCAGGTATTTCACATATTTATTCTGCGTTTAATTTCCTCCCGAGTGTCATTTATATTTTTATTATTGTTGCTCCAAAGAATTTTAATTTTTTCACCTCTCCAAAGGATAAATTTCCAATTTTTATATTTCCATTTCGTTCTGGCTACGAGACATAATCATGTAACTTTGTTTTTTCGGAATTTACTTCCAAATCGAAGTACTAGAAAATGCATATCGTCGTTGTTCCTGCAATAACTCCTATGTGACATATTTATCGATTTTCAGACTTTTGCTCTATCAAATAACTTAAATAGTTATACAGCAAATAATAAAATCTCCTATATGTAATTATATATCTTTGTTTCGAAAATGTAAGAATTCAAAGTCTCCTATGTACGGCTGCCACAGGATGAATAAAATGTGTTTTTACTTCCTACTGAAAAATTTTATATTTTGCACATAGGAGTTATTGCAGAAACAACGACGATATATTTCAATATTTTAGGCCTACAGATTCTATTTCATTTTTCCAACAAAATTTGTGATCACAACACTTCAATATTTGGGTCAATATGTATTAATCACTTACTTCCGGTTCCAGCAGAAATGCTTCTTCATGCAGTCAAATACGTCGTATTACGTTTTCAACTCTCGATATAATTCTTCGCTGTATCAGGGATACACCGGCACGTAAAATATGAAGAGTCCACTGCAAGAATGATGGATGTCACTTTCTTGTCGAAAATGAACCAAGACTGTCAATGCATAGCTTAAGACATATAGAATGTACATAGAGAGTTATATGGCATTAACACTGATAGGTCGACCTGGTTGGCGAGTTGGTATAGCGCTGGCCTTCTGTGCCCAAGGTTGCGGGTTCCACCCCGGGCCAGGTCGATGACATTTAAGTGTGCTTAAATGCGACAGGCTCATGTCAGTAGATTTACTGGCATGTAAAAGAACTCCTGCGGGACAAAATTCCGGTACATCCGGCGACGCTGATATAACCTCTGCAGTTGCGAGCGTCGTTAAATAAAACATAACATTTAACACTGATGGTCATTGTCCAGTAATGATCGGAAAATCACAGTTAAGCTTTGAGCGCTAAGCATTTCAAACTTTCAATTGCTTCTCCTGAAAAATGTATTCCAAATGCAGTGGACTCTTCATATGTAACCCACTTTTGAGAAAGAAATCAGAGTTGTTTTGGTTTGAATCTTTTCATTTGTGTTTCGGTTTTCGATGGAGAGCATTGCTTTTAACGAAAGGCATGTAATGTATATTCTCTTCTATGAAGTAAAAGGTAAAGGTAAAGGTAACCCCGTAACATGCCATGAAGGCACTTGGGGCATGGAGGTAGAGCCCCATGCTTTCCATGACCTCGGTACTAGAATGAGGTGGTGTGGTCGGCACCACGCTCTGACCGCCTTTTACCCCCGGGAAAGACCCGGTACTCAATTTTATAGGAGGCTGAGTGAACCTCGGGGCCGTTCTGAAAGTTTGGCAACGAGAAAAAATCCTGTCACCACCTGGGATCGAACCCCGGACCTTCCAGTCCTCTTCTATGAAGTAACATTCTAAAATTACTTCCCGCTCACAACAAATTTTTCAGTACGCTACGGTTCAGTCAAAGTGTCTCATACGTGCTTCTATTGCTTTAGTATTGCATAACTCGCGTTTACAAATCAAACGAGTGATAGCACAGATCTGTAGCTGCTCCCGATGCCGAGATATTACTGAGAGAGTTCACTCGGAACGGTTAGTTTAATATGCAACTTCGGCGACCTCATGCCAGTAGAAAGGGGAGGTGGCGTCATTGAGCGTGGTCACACAAGCTACATTGGTTCATGGTCTAATTGAAGACCTCCCCGGAATAAGGGTGTAAGCAACAAATATATAATACCTACACATTTAAAGAGAAAGGTAAATAATTTCAATGGCATATTTCGTCAGATCTATTTACTAGCAGAACCATTTGACTAACCAAGGATATGAGGTTATTCAGCTATTGGGTGCAATAATTTATTTTTATAAATAAATGCTTCAAAATTACTTTTTCCACCTAAGTCATATATTTCTTAATTTGATGTTACATTCTCTTTCCGGAGAGGTCTTCAATTAATAATAACAAAAATATATTGGGCTGTGATCCATAGTCCAGGGCAGGTATTTATGGAGATTAATTTTATCATTGGTGTTTTTTAATATTGGTTTCGGCGGAGATTGTTGGAGATTGATTCGTACTCTTGGCGGAGATTAATGGAAATTTTGGAAAATACAATTATTTTGGAATCGGAGTATTACCCAGTATCAATATCACTTCCAAAATAATTAACATTAAAGATTCGTTGGATTCTAGTAAAGGTGCGGTATGGCCAATAGACGATAATTTTTAGATTGAGACTATATTTAACACACACTCATTAAAAAGGAAAGAACTTGCAGCCCTCCAATTAATACAGTAGAACTTGGTTATAACGACATCCAAGGGACCTTAAACATTATGTTGTTATAAACGAGTGTCGTAGTAACCGAGATTCACATTATCAATCTAGTAAAGTGGAAAATGAAAAATAACAAACTTAATTAGACTTATTTTAGATTTATGTATTCACTTTTAAGCCTGCCATGAACACAATAAAGTGCACATACAATTATAAATACAGTATTCTGTATTAAAACAGTTTGTTCTGTATACTCACTAAACTTCTTTACTTAGGAGTCAAGTAATCAGGCCTTTTACTCTTATCTCCTACTTGCCCAATACACACTTTCTAAATTACGTTCTATGAGTATGTTCATAATTTCAGTTACAATTTCACTGCTCCCTCCTCTAGCTTCGATCCATTCTGTTCAAATTCAGCCACAATTTTATCCTTGCTCTTCCAAATCGTTTGAATTGTGAAATTAACTAGGCCAACTGACGGCACATGTAAGCTTTTTTAATTCCTTTCTCAATTTGATGAATCACTTTAACTTTTTCTTCCAATGTTAAAACTCTTCTTTTAGTGGCCATACTGCGTTAAAATGCGTCCATTTAGTGAAAACTTCCTATCGAAATCGATCGCAAGCAGCTACCGTTAATACCACATGAATTCGGGCGGGTTACAATGGGGTGGGGAATCTGCCTGCATTTCAGGGATCTATGGCAGAAGGGGACAGTAAATAATATGACAGGTTATCAGATTTCAACAAAATATATCTTAAAATACTTTGGTTCTTAGAAAATCGTATTCCAAACCGAGGTTGAAAATGACGTTATATGCGAGGCAGACGCATATACGTTTGTTGTATTAAGCAAGGTAGAAAAGCATATGTCTTATGGGGAATTAGTTGGGACCACAGAATATTTGACGTTATAGGCGAGGTGTCGCACAAAACGAGGTCCTATCACCAAGTTCTACTGTATTTTCAGATTATTAGTGAAATGTTGAATTCTGCGTCTTTTGAGTTCAATAATGCAATCAGAACACCTGGAATACCATGTATTGTAGCCTACTTGGATATATAACAAATTCAAAGGAAAAAAAATCCGAAAAAAATTCAGAATATGAAATTCACTATAAAACGACACAATAGTAATAATTCGCTATTTGTCGCGATTGTTTTATCCGCATTTTATTAATCAGAATCACTTAATTCGTAATGATTAGTAAAAATCTATTGTATATAATGTCCCTGTTATGTCCCAGGCCCTGCCTATAGTGTTCTTACAGTAATCATTTGAAAATCTGCCATTTTTTATTTCACCAAGGATGCAGGAAAGGGTAGGGGAGACTGTTGTACCTTTAAACACTTTTCACGTTTTATTTTTTTTAATTTTGGGAAATGAAATTTTTTAAATGAAAAAATGCTTGAAATAATTATCTAAGATTCCTTTACAACTTCCTGTATGTATTTTCCTGTTTTACAGATCTATAAAGGATGGAAAAAATAAAATGAAGGGATATGTAATGTGTTCAAAGGTACAACACGTTCATGTACCATGGAACATACCCTCTTGTAAGTTGGAACACATGGGATATAGGTGGGAATATAGCTGTAAAAACTGACAATCATATTTAAAATATATTTGCAATCATAAACCAGAGCAGGCTTCTCTGATTGAGATTTTATTTCCTGGAGGAGCAATTACTGCTTTAACAGCTTTCTTCAAGGCGTCAGAATCAATTGGGGGCCTCTTTAATTCCAGACTTACTTCGTGACATGACCTTAAAATAAAAGAAAGACAAAAACCGATAGTATCGTGTAATTTGGAACATGTTCCATGGTACAAGATGTTGTGTGTTCAAAGGTACAAGAGGGTGCACGTTTAAACAAATATGGCTCCGAAAACTAGAGAGTCAAAGAAATCATGGAAATTAAAACATGTTAAATGTTATGTTTTATTTAACGACGCTCGCAACTGCAGAGGTTATATCAGCGTCGCCGGATGTGCCGGAATTTTGTCCCGCAGGAGTTCTTTTACATGCCAGTAAATCTACTGACATGAGCCTGTCGCATTTAAGCACACTTAAATGCCATCGACCTGGCCCGGTATCGAACCCGCAACCTTGGGCATAGAAGGCCAGCGCTATACCAACTCGCCAACCAGGTCGACTTAAAACATGCTATTACTCACCAGATGACAGGGAACACACTGTACTTGATTGATAATAGCAAATACAATCTGGTTTTGTGTTAGAAAACATACATCAATGAACGAAATGTTTACTTTTGGTACTAAAAAAAATATTTTGTCCACGGAACTCACACTTTGCAATAAATCAAGCTGAAACTACGACCAGAGCTACTTAGCGGCTTTCTCTACAATCTACTTCATTTTGAGTCCTCTAGGTAGCAGCAAACATTAAAAAACAAAAAATGTTCAAAGGTACACTATGCTAAAGGTACAACAGCCTCCCCTACCCATATTCGGTACGGGGGAAAAGGGCATCACCGGATTTTTAGGAACGTATTACAAGTTAAATGCAACCGAGCATAAACTTTTGCCACTGGAAAGATACCAACCCATTACAAGAAAATTTCGGTGGCATTGAGGATGTGCTACACAATATCTTGAAACCCTACTGCTAAAACAGTTTGCAAGTTGGATGTAACCCTCATGTCGCATAACAATACTAGATTGTCACTCAAACTGTCCAAGAAACTCGGCAAGCCAAGTCCTTACTGCTTGCCCTCTACTGAGACAGGGAGAAATCTTTGACGTTATCAAGGCGAGAGGAAGCGGTCTAACCAGGCGATAAAACAGCTAAGTCAGTTTAGGATATGTGGTCTGAGGATGCTACATCGCGGTTTTTGCATCCGACGTCACTACAATGGCTGCATGACGCCCGCGCGTGTATCTGGAGGAGTCGTCGTAACGCAGCAGTTCTAAGATACCCCCTACACTGACGTTTTCTGCATACTCGCCTCTTAACGTGACAGAAAAGTACAAATACGAGTAGGTTACGTAAAGGTATCCCCGTCACACACCATGAATTATCTCTTATCGCGCTTTCAATTTCTTACAACTCTTCGAAACCGGCATCAAGCACTTCTTTCTATCCCTCATCATAGAACGTCTTTATAATCATCCTCCTACACTGTAGAAATACCTCGCATCTGGAATTCGTTACCTAATGACGTCAGGGACTGCCGGACTTTATCACAATTTAAAATTAAATTGGATAATTTTGTCTTATTTAATGTTTTTTAGGTATTGCTAGAAGTGTTGATTTGTGTGTTTTTTTTTTCTTTTTTAATCTACACTAAAATTGCAAGTTTCTTGTTTATGTTAGTTAATTAGTTAGGATACAAATAATTATGATACTTAATCATTCATTTAAAGTTTGTGTGACTGCAACCTGCGTATATTTTTGTGTGGCTTTACTTTGTTTATAGTGTTTTTGTTTCCTTCTTATTTCTATTATTGTATTTGTATTTCTGGTGGTGTGGAAGAGAAGGCCTGATGGCCTTAACTACACCAGAATAAATAAATAAAATAAATAATAAATAAATAAATAAATGAAGGCACTTGGGGAGGGGCATGCTTTCCATGACCTCGGGACTAGAATGAGGTGTGTGGTCGGTACCACGCTCTGACCGCCTTTTACTCTCGGGAAAGATCCGGTACTCAATTTTAGAGGAGGCTGAGTGAACCTCGGGGCCGTTTTGGAAGTTTGACAACGAGAAATATCCCGTCACCACTTGGGATCGAACCCCGGACCTTCCAGTCCGTAGCCAGCTGCTCTACGAACTGAGCTACCCGGCCGCCCACGACACTATGACTATGACACTATTCTGTTTCCGTAAGTTTGAATTCATAAAAATAAACATTGCGATTACAAGCTTAGCAACGTAATGCATCTCATTTTCTGATATTGTAAGTTAAAATTATCGTATTATCTTTTTAGACGTTATAACCTAATTTTGTCTTTAAAATGTACATGGATTTCTAAGTTTCTATCTGGGACAATATTATCCATAGATAGATGAGACAGATACATAGATACTTTATTAATGCTGAAGACATTACAAACAATGCATAGCAACGTCAATAAAAAAGCATTAAAAATTAATATTACAAAATTCACCAAGACTATACAAAGGGTTTAAAATCAAATATGTCTTGAGCTTGAGTTTAAAAGCATTGATGGGTAATTCCCTTACATGAATAGGTAGATAACCTATTTAAACGTTTGACTCATACTGTTTCAAAACTATTTTGAGTAATGTTGAATTTATTTTTATTAAGATAAATATTGAACAATTTCATGTTGGATAATTATGTAAATTAGAACGAAAAATGTATTTAGACAAATTATTCTTAATAAAAAAGGCAGCTCAGGGCATATAAGGACGTCAATGTTAATACATCAAGCTTGGAAAATAATGATCTACAATGGGTACGAGGAGAAACACCATAGATAATATTCATAGCTCTCTTTTGCAAAATAAAAAGTTTTGTGCGAGATCGTGCGTATTTGCTTGTTTTCCGCACAGAACCAATACGCGGTAAGTGTGAAATACCACATTCAGTATTCCCAACCTAACACAGATAACAATTTCCCTCTTCTTACCGCTTAAGCGCGATATTCATTTTACTGCTTTAGGCTTTTAACATATTATTTTTAGAGACGTTTAACATAGTAACAATTATAAATTGGAAACTTACCACTGCAATTTCACCTAAATTGCAATGTTAATTTTTGTTTTTAAATATTTGCAAAAATTAAGTAAAGTCTACTACTCCACGAAACTTATTGCATTCCTGATACAAGTAACATTAAGGAAGCCGTGAAAAAATCAACGAGATTCCAGATGCCGATGTTATTACTGCAATATGTTATATAAATAATATTGTTAAAATATTAAAATGAAAAATAAATCATTACATAACCTTACCGTTTGTTTTAAGTTCGCATTTATAGACTGGGGGGGGGGAGACAGACGTATATCACGGCCTGCTGGAGTATAGTAAACACAGAAAACATTTTACAGCAACAATGTTGAAGAAAGATATGTTGGTGTTCCGAAGTTGGCGTCATTAAACAGATACCAAGATGGAGATTTCATTGCAACTAATTAGAAATTCGTCTTTCAGGTATGTAATAAACGATCTTCGCACAAAATGATGTACGATACACGAGCGGTATGTTTGTTTTCATGTTCGAGGAAAAGATTGAAAAAGCGAAACGTAGTTGAGCTTTTTTAATTTCCGAGAACATGAAAACAAACATACCGCTCTTGTAACGTATATTACTATTTTAGACGAATTATGATTAGCCCAAAGCAGAATACCATAATTAAGATAGCTCTGTATTTAAGCATAATAAACTGAAATAAGTGAATTATGATCAATACTATAACTGAAGATTTTTAACATAAATAATCCTTTACTTATTTTGTGTGCAATAAAGTTATTGATACGTTTGGATTTTTATTCTGTTTCCTGACATAAAAATAAACCTGATTCTAGCCGTTGGAGTAACAGCATGGAACAAAGTTGATTATGAAATGTAATTTGAATAAGAAATGTATTACATGAAAATCGCGAAAGTGTGCAGTGCTGCCAAGCGTACGGAAAGTCGATAGACTGCAGTTCAAAAAAAAGTCACTAAATTGCTTATTATCAATGTAGAGTTTCATTTTTGCCGCTAGAGGGTTCTGCAAAGTCGCTAAATTCCTATTTAAGTAATAGAATAGTCAAAAGAAATTGTCGCCGAAAAATAGTTAAAAGTCGTGAGATTGTCGTTAAATTGGTAACAATGAGCGTGGATATCTGTAAATATAATTTATTCAATCACAATTTCTACCTATCAGATATTTTACAGTTCTTTAATTGGAAAATATCTCATCCTTGATTTCAAATATCGTTATAATGTGGAAGAACATCAATAAAGTAATAATTGTTCGTTTCAAAAAATGTCGGCATAGCAACAATTAGAGACTAAAGTCAATTTTATAATATTGAAAAAAAAAATCATACAAACATACTCGAGACACACCATTACCAGAATGCATTGAATTTTATTATTAGACATAAAACTTTCTTATTGTAAACTACACAGAAAGGTAAAATTCAACATTAGATTATATCGAGTCCTACAGTGCAAAAATCTTAAGATTAACTGTACTCATGTAGTTACTTATTAACTTACGTAAGCACGCGAGAAATGGCTGTCTTTATTGATGGTTTAACAGCTTTTCTTAGTTATCCCATCGCTCATATGATGATGATGAAAGAAGCAAAAACGCCTATCTCACTATATGCTAATACTGCATTACTTGGATTTAGCATAAAAACACATATTATAGCCTCGTTCTTAGTAATTGGTTTCCCTCCTGCGTAATATGCAATTGGCTGGTAAATATCCACTCATTCCATGGAAGAGCAAGGGGGAATTAAAGATACAGATCCTGTATTTCCATACTCCCATCAAAAGAAGGCGGGTACTTAGCACCATCTTATGATTACTTCTTTTTCGCTCCGATTGCTATTTGCTGAAAGCCATTGGATGGTTTTCATCAACGATCATCATATTTTGCGTCACAAAATTTCAAATTAATAACTGAAAATTTTCACGAATGAATGCGCAAGTAACCTAAACATTGACATAGCTAATTAATCAATTAACGAATTAATAGCCGCATGAAAACATTAACCGACCGGGGTGGTCTAGGCTGTATCGTCTCTGACAGGATTCGGGAAGCCCGGGTTCAAATCCCGAGGCCGACCAATCTGAATGCTGAGTGTGGTATTCTTTCAGGGTTTCCCCCAATAGCAAAGGTGAATGCGGTATTGGAATTTACTTTCCATCCACCCCCAACGTTCTTTCCGTTGTCCATATATGTGTTCGCATTATATTTAGGAGGTGTTCCTGCTTTAAGTTGATCCCTCGCCAAGAGAGGTGGTAATCAGCGCCATTTTCACGTTTTTTCCCAACCGATATGGTGTACACTGCGCCACCGACATATGTAAAGTGCGCCAACCAGACGGTGTAAATACCGTCACCGATATATGTAAAGTGCGCCAACTATATTGTGTAAATAACATCACTGACATATGTAAAGTGCGCCAACCAGATGGTGTAAATATCGTCACCGACATATGTAAAGTGCGCCAATCAGAGTTGTAAAGAACGTCACCGACATATGTAAAGTGCGCCAACCAGATGGTGTAAATAATGTCACCAACAAATAACGCCAATGGCACATGTAAAGTGTGCCAACCAGATGGTGTAAATAACGTCACCGACATATGTAAAGTGCGCCAACCAGATGGTGTAAATAATGTCACCGACAAATAACGTCAATGACATATGTAAAGTGCGCCAACCATATGGTGTAAATAACGTCACCGACATATGTAAAGTGAGCCAACCAGATGGTGTAAATAACGTCACTGACAAATAATGTCACTGACATATGTAAAGTGCGCCAACCAGATGGTGAAAATAACGTCACCTACGTATGTAAAGTGAGACAACCAGATGGTGTAAATAACGTCACCTACGTATGTAAAGTGAGACAACCAGATGGTGTAAATAACTCACTGACATATGTAAAGTGCGCCAACCAGATGGTGTAAATAACGTCACCGACATATGTAAAGTGAGCCAACTAGATGGTGTAAATAACATCATCGACAAATAATGTCACTGACATAATATGTAAAGTGCGCCAACCAGATGGTGTAAATAACGTCACCGACATATGTAAAGTGCGCCAACCAGATGGTGTAAATAATGTCACCGACAAATAACGTCAATGACATATGTAAAGTGCGCCAACCATATGGTGTAAATAACGTCACCGACATATGTAAAGTGAGCCAACCAGATGGTGTAAATAACGTCACTGACAAATAATGTCACTGACATATGTAAAGTGCGCCAACCAGATGGTGTAAATAACGTCACCTACGTATGTAAAGTGCGCCAACCAGATGGTGTAAATAACGTCACCTACGTATGTAAAGTGAGACAACCAGATGGTGTAAATAACGTCACTGACATATGTAAAGTGCGCCAACCAGATGGTGTAAATAACGTCACCGACATATGTAAAGTGAGCCAACTAGATGGTGTAAATAACGTCACCGACATATGTAAAGTGCGCCAACCAGATGGTGTAAATAACGTCACCGACATATGTAAAGTGAGCCAACTAGATGGTGTAAATAACATCATCGACAAATAATGTCACTGACATAATATGTAAAGTGCGCCAACCAGATGGTGTAAATAACGTCACCGACATATGTAAAGTGAGCCAACTAGATGATGTAAATAACATCATCGACAAATAATGTCACTGACATAATATGTAAAGTGCGCCAACCAGATGGTGTAAATAACGTCACCAACATATGTAAACTGAGCCAATCAGATGGTGTAAATAACGTCACCGACAAATAACGTCACTGACATATGTAAAGTGCGTCAACCAGACGGTGTAAATAACGTCACCGATTTAAAGTAAAGTGTGTCAACCAGATGGTGTACACTGCGCCACCGATATACGTAAAGTGCGCCAACTACATGGTGTAAATAACGTCACCGACTAAATGTAAAGTGCGGCACGCTAATATTTTCCTTCCAACTTTCCAGACTTAGGCCTGGCTACGAAATTACGTAGGTGTCATTAAAAATGTTAGGCTTAGTAACTTTGTCACTTATAAAATGGTTAAAAATATTAGGTTTAGCAACTTTACCACTTAATCACTTATTAAATGTCTCTTTAAACCACAGAGATTGTCTGCGAACAATCACAGAATAAAACAATGGTGAAATATGATTACCAGTAAAACAGTAATATTCTTAGAAATTCTATTCGATTAACTTTTTGCTTTTTACAAATTCCACAGAATCTGCCCAGAGAACAACTAAGGCCCCAGTTCCGAGAAGCAAAGTATTGAATAAACCACTATGGTTGTCTTATAAAAATGCATAGGCCTACTTCTTCCTTTATTTCTAGTATGGGTCGTAGCGTGAGATTTCATTTGTGTACAAGTCTCAGCCGTGAATGACTTCCAGACGGAAGGTTGTAAGGAGGAACTCTTAAATATAGGCTAGCTACGTTTGGTTAAGAGGAGTAGGGTTTGGTGCTCAGTTTTCGTCACTGTTTAACTTCATAATCGAGTGTTAAGACTCTTCGGTTAAAAATAATATGTAAATATTAATTTCATTCCCTTTATTATTATTATTATTATTATTATTATTATTATTATTATTATTATTATTACTATTATTATTGTCCCGCACCGTGGCGTCGTGGTCTAAGGCATCCTGTCTAGGACTCGCGTTACGGAATGCGCGCTCGTTTGAGTCCTCATAGGGGAAGAAACATTCTCATGAAATTTCGGCCAGTGTATGGGGCCGGTGCCCACCCAGCATCGTGGCACACTTGGGGAGCTACGATAGGTAGCGAAATCCGGTTGCGAAAGCCAGCTATAACGGCTGGGAGGATCATCGTGCTAACCACACGATACCTCCAGTCTGGTTGGATGATCGTCCATCTCTACTTCGGCATGTGAACGTGAGGCCAGCAGCCGGCTGGTCGGTATGGGCCCTTCAAGGGCTCTGGCGTCACGGATTATTATTATTATTATTATTATTATTATTATTATTATTATTATTATTATTATTATTATTATTATTATTATTATTAAGAAAACCGAATATGTAATCTTGAAGATGGAAGACGAAAAAAAGCTACATTGATAAAGAAGAAATTAAACGGTCAATAATTTAAATATTTGAGGTTAATTTTAAAATCTGATGGGAAGAGTGTAGCTGAAATTGGAAGAAGAGTAAGTGAAGGAAGGAGTATTTGGCATGTTGAACTCGGTTCTTCGGAGTAGGAACATTTTAAATAAAACAAAATCCCTCATTTGTAAGTCATAGTACAAAGTATATGAGGCAGAATCTTTGATATCAGAAGGAATACACGAAAATAAATTATTGGCTACCGAAATGGACTTCTGGCGGAAGGTGGCAAGAAAATCAAGGAGAAAAATATTAGAAATTAAAGAATTAGAGAAATTATGGAAGTAGAAAAGAACGTTTCTGAAGTAATTGAAGAAAAAATATTAAAATGATTTGGACACGTGAAGGGGATAAAAAAAATGGAAGAATACCGGAAGATAATGCTGAAATGGAGTGCGGAGGGAAGGAGAAAAGAAGGAAATTCAAGAGAAAAGTGGATGGATGGCGTCAGAAGGAGTATGACTAGAAGAGATCTTATTGAAGATGATGTTGAGGATAGAGATTTAAGGAGGAACAAAATTTCTTTGGGTGAAGGATAACTTCTAGATAGCAGTAAATGCTAATAAAATATTATCAATTTATTTTATTCATGTTTTTCTTACGGAGTATTCAGGACTTGACACGAGAGACTGAACAAGAATAGGTTACGTAGTTACGTATAAGGAAATAGGAGTATAAGCAAAGAACAACAAATTTAATATCCTTACAATAATAAAATTAAATAACTAAATAAATATGTATTTATATGAATGGATTGTATTTTTATCTAACGAGAGGCACGACTATTTACATATTTTCTACAATAATAATACGAGTTTTGCACTTGTCTAGTAGGCCTTTCTGTACATCATCATCCTTGTTCAAAATTTTAGATGACTCCAACTCAGATTGTCCCAAATATGATTTGCAAAGCTCCATAAACAGTTACTCATGACATGATGTGCCAGCTTCCAATGTTTTGACACTTTTACTCATTTCGGACTCTTTGAGGATTGTCGACTGTCACTAGACGTTCACTAATAGCGTCACCCTTCGGTCATTTGGTCAAAATAGGGTACGATCGCCGAGTACGGCCAGAAAATGTGGAAGCAGAATCTGTCTCCTGCCAGATTCCTACCCGGATTCGTTGGGCTTGTAACTGGAGAAGCTACCATTTGTGCCACACTTGGAGGTATGTCAAAGAAACACAACAAAAACAAAATAACCTATCATAAAGGGAGGTTAAATTGAGAGTCCCGTACAACGATCTCTGAGTTAGCTTTTAAAAAGGTACATCAAACCCACACATCAATTTTCCAGTGAATGGCATTACATTACGGAATATCTCAGTCATGTTATATATATGAGCCTGGTTTTTGAGACACCCCAAATAATAAAAAAGAGGCTGCCTGTGGCTTGCCAGGAAGTCAGACGGGGGGCAAAAATCATTGCGTTCTTCCGGTGTTACACATGACGGCTTCGGCAAAACAGAGTAGCAGCGACAGAGCGTGACGAGAAGCGAGGAAACAACTGAGCAACACAAACGCGTCATGAATTGTGGAGTATATAGCCAGCCATGTAGCCTCGGGCCTGCAACGGAGCACGTGGAATCGTACAGTCAGGCCAGCAAGTGCGACCCGCTACTCCATTCACTCACAGGCACCTCGGCACTTTTCCGCTCCTCGCTGCCTTACAATACGAAAGCTATAAGATAAATTATGTAGAGTGCTATTCATAGACTTTTCGCAGCACGCGCTACGAGCGTACTAAGCTAGCCCCGGCTATCCACTGGTTACTTGTACAGAATTCAAATCATATCCTATCGCTAATACTGGTTTATGAATACGAAAAACGCTGATCATCCACCGGAAACCCGCGCTAAAAATGTCTATGAATACGTCCCGTAGAGTTTATAGTGAACTGAAACCTTAAATGGAAGGTTATATTTGCTTTGTACATAAAGAGGATTATTTACAGCCAAGATTCTTTCGGAATCGTTGAAACTTTGTCATTTTATTTATTTATTTATTTATGCCTATTTATTTATTTATTTATTTATTTATTTATTTATTTATTAGCCACCGGCGTAGCTCAATTGGCTGAGAGGCTTGACCACAGAGTGACTATACCTTATTTTATTTCAAGGAGTGCAGTTCGGTGGCTCCTTTGAACACCCACTTACAGATTTATGACTTCCTACACAAACAACTCTGACAATTCCATCCTGTCCCCTCGTCCCAACATTGCACAGTTGCCACAATCATGGTGACCTTCGAAATTATGCAGTGAAACTGACGGGATTCTTGAAATTCGGAAAAGATGCGGCAACTCTGCCTCCACGTGGATTTGACGGGCACCTGTCAATTCTTCTGAACGAGGGTTGTGATTGGTTACTAACAGGAGAAGACAAGATTTCCGTCACAGTAAGGAAGACATTTATTTATGACAGTCAATTAGTAGGGGGCAGTAGAAGGTCTGTCGGCAAAGTCCTTTCTATGAAACTGCACTCCATGAAAAAAAAAAAAAAAAAAAAAAGTATACCAAGTGATGTAAGGGGTTGTTGGACAATAACTTCATTTAGGTCAAAATTACATAAATTCTTACTTATAAAATTAACTGCTGATTAAATATTTATTATATATAATGAAACTAACATCTGTTCACTCTTATTATTATCATTAATTTCTCTAAATAGATTTACAAAACCTCTAACGACAATTACATTAATATTCTCATTATAGAAATATATTTTAGATTTAAATATATATTTTTTTCTTCCTGTAACATAGTTCTAGTAAGATTATATTAAATTAATTTTCATCATTTTACTAGCTATCTCAAATCTCAAATTAATTATAATTGATTGAATTAAATTAGCTCATAAATTAAGTTACTACTTTACCTTATAGGTTTATCTAAATTTAAATAAATATGTGGTCTACTAGTCGTTAACTTAACTGAAGAATATTGCTGGAGAACCTATTAAGTGTAGTGTAAATATTCGTAATTTAAATATGTATTGTATTGATTAAGGCTGGTTGAGTGGAAGAGAAGGCCTTATGGCCTTAACTCTGCCAGCGAAAATAAAACATTATTATTATTATTATTATTATTATTATTATTATTATTATTATTATTATTATTATTATCCAGAGTTGCAGTCGAGGAGTAGGTTTGAGTCCCGCTTGGGCTGATTACCTGGTTGGATTTCTTACGAGGCTTTCCCCAACCGTAAGAAGAATGTCAGGTTATCTATGGCGAATCTTCGGTCTCATCTCGGCAAATATCATCTCGCTATCACCAATCCCATCGACACTAAATAACCGAGTCGTTCATACAGCGTCGTTGAATAACCAATTAAAAATGTATTTATTTATTTACTTATATATTTATTTACTTATATATTTATTTAATGACCGTACTTAATTATTCAATATATTTTATTTATTTATTTAATTATTTATTTATTTATTTATGTATTTATTTATTTATTTATTTATTTATTTATTAGCCACCGGCGTAGCTCAGTCGGCTGAGACGCTTGACTACAGATCCAGAGTTGCAATCGGGGCGTAGGTTCGATTCCCACTTGGGCTGATTACCTGGTTGGGTTTCTTACGAGGCTTTCCCCAACCGTAAGACGAATGCCAGGTAATCTATGGCAAATCTTCGGCCTCATCTCGCCAAATATCATCTCGCTATCACCAAACCCATCGACGCTAAATAACCGAGTAGTTCATACAGCCAATTAAAAATGTATTCATTTAGCCACTTATTCACGTATTAATTAATTAATTTATTTATTTATTTATTTTATTTATTTATTTATTTAGTTTTAAGAATATTATATCAACTTGTAATTATTAAAATTTATGGTCTATTAGCAGTTAAAATGGAAGGAATGATAATAAAAATCACAGAGTTTATGAATAAAAAATAAATTTCTAATTTGAGTATAAGAAACGTTTTAGGTCAAGAACTATTACTGTACGTTTTTTTTATATTTATTTGGTGGTGTCATTAAATACACATGTCATAACAAGTTTCAGGTCACATGGATCCTTGCCTTAACAAGAATATTGCTTATAAATACGAGTTTGTATAGAGGAAACTGTACAATTGTACATATAAACTAATACAATTCTCATAATTTATTTACTTATTTATTTATTCATTTATTTACTTATATATATTTATTTAATTTATTTATTTAATTATCTCTTTACGTAATTACTTATTTATTCCGACGGAGTTAAGACCATCAGAGCCCTATTCCACAAAATTATTTTAAGTCCGGACATACCAAACACGTCAGAAGTAGTAGGCCTATAAATGAAGAGAAAATTATGCTGCTCAAATATAAAAGAAGTTTTCGCTGTAATTTATCACGATATCTGTTTAATTCCTTTTTACGGCGAAATAATGACTTTAGTATAACTTGTAGGCACATGTTCAGTGTTTCATCACAGTTTATTTTCTAGCTCATAAGTTATGAGTCATGATTTAATGAGACCAGGTAGGCTGATTGAGTTGGGGGGGGGGGAATTGCATATTCTAATTCCTTGGCAATTCAAAATTAATATGCTGCAATTTCAACTTTGAATTCCAACGGGAAGTAATGTTGTTTACTAGTTTTGTAAAAGTAAACTACAATAGAAATTGTTCACTTAAACTTTAAATCAATTTTTCTCTGTTCGATTTTTTTAAACTGAGTACGCTCAGTGCTAAAACTATTAAAGACAGAAACATAATTTCTTTACTAGTTATCGTCTGTCATGTGTTCTTTCTGCCAAATACAAAATAGTATTCATCGTATGAAAATTTGAACTTAAAAAATGTATTTTGAAAAAAAAATGCAAAAATTTTGACATTTGGAAAATAAATGAAGGAAAACAACAAACATGAGTAACAGCAATTCTATTGCATTTAATAGACAGAAAGAGGCATCAAGAATGTCGTAAAATTTCAACTTTCTATCTTAGTTTAAGAGCTGAGCGTACCGAAACTTTGTACATTTAACATTTTTAAAGTAAGCTCACTTGATTAAATTCGATTCTGCTGGTAAATTGGTCTATGCCAGCGTTTCTCAAACTATGGTCCGCGGACCACCTGTGGTCCTCGAGGTCTGCCGTTGTGGTCCTTCAAAAAAGACAGAAGAAAAAATAAAATTCGAACGAATTGCGTATCACACTATAGCTTAAAATCTCAGAGTTTGGAAATGACACATGACTGTCGAATTTCACTTTTTCTCCCAGTACTGGCATTTTATGAAATTTGTTACCCTACCCGTTTATCGAATTCTCGCTCTACTCTCAGCAACAAAAGAGGGATTTAAAGCACTATATACGTGGTGGTTCTCGACATCTTTTCCCTGCACATCTGGCGCCGCGCCTGTAATCAAGCCAGCGACAACCCGAATTCATAACAGAGGACCAAAGTACCGAACCTTAATTCAATTTTAAAATATAAGTATACTGGTATTAAAGTATGCTACGAAAATGATAAATTTGCTTTCGAAGGGAACAAGAGTAAGGTGGTCCGCGGAACAGTTCTGACTTTAAAAAGTGGTCCCCACTTCAAAATAGTTTGAGAAACGGTGGACTATGTAATTCACTTCATATGGAAGAATATCGAACAGTCAAGTATCAGTCATTAGGAATACAAACTTGTAATTAAATAAATGCACCATATAAGCCTAATGAAGGACTGATTTAGAAAACATATTATACGAATTAATCTGGGCGCATAAATCTAGAACTGTTTGAAATGAACCTCTGGTATGTTAGAGAATCTCTGATGATCATCCTAGTTCATAAATAATTCTCTGTACTTCCTGGATTTACTACAAACGTCATATGAAATTTACAGATTTCTCAATACCTTTTATGACTAAAGAAAAGCTGGCTCAATAGTAAACGAGTTGGTATTTCCAGTATCTTGTGCAACTAAATAACTCAGTTTTATTACACGGTGATTCTAGGCGCCTGTCAAACGGACAGATCCTGTCAGATGAAGGTGAGAGAACACACAATGTAAGGAGGAGTAATTTATGAAGTCCATATTGAGAACTGTAAATTGTTGAGGAAGGGGAATTTTGATCAAACGCAATATAATAGTACAGGATGACACGGACATGAATGTAAGTGACGTGGTAGAAAATTTCCAGTTTTCAAAATCTTGACGTTAGTTTAAAATTACGTAACAGAATCTTAAATTAAAGAAAACTGTTACTGTAGCCTAAATAAATGGTGGGGAAATGAAGTGGATTAATATGTGAATTCAATTCATTACCTATCGAACAGATCCATCATCGATTCATTCATTCATTGTTTTCTAATTTTCCTTAAAACATACATTTTGGCGTGAAAATAAAAAGATAATAAAACTTGTCAAAATTCGACTATTTCAGTATCGCATCGCCTTAAAGAAACAATAAGAAAAGTTCTGCGCCCGCTGTAGTAAGGTTGAAAACTGGAATTATCTGGAATGGTACAGTGTCCAATGACAAATTTATGCGATGACAATGGAGTTTCAAGCGGTTACATAAAATTACACTTCTCGAAGTACCAGATGACTAAACGTGGATCCGTCACTGAGAAATTTTGAGGAGAAGGTTATCCGACACCTTAGGCTTGAGAAGACACAACATTTATTTTTCCTTCTAGCTCAAGAAACGTTATCTATCATAGGAAAAATCGCTAAAATAAATAAATAATTACTCTTCATTTTAAACACATTACCACATTACCCCATCCTTCCAAACTCTAAACTGGCTACGGCTTAACGAACGTAGAAATTTTCATTCTCTTGTTCTCCTTTTCCAAGTCCTTCACACTTCTACACCTACCTACCTTGCCTCCCGTTTTAGTTACCTGTCATCATATCATAATCTCTTCACACGCACGCAAAATAGCCTCATACTAGCCATACCAACACATAAGACTTCATCGTATTCATCATCATACACTATCTCGCTTTCGCGCTTGTGGAATACCCTACCCAGTGACATCAGATACTGTCGGAACTTAGTAGCGTTCAAAAGCAAACTTATTAAGCATTTTCTTAGTGCGTAGAGAAGGTTTAATTTTTACTTAGTTAATAAAAAATATTTCACTCTTCTTAATTTTTACAATGAACTGTCTAGCTTTTATTAGTCTGTTAATTCTTTTAGTACTTTGATTTTTATTGTATTTGTAAATTCAATATTAATTGTAATTATAATTATAATTGTATTCTTTATATTGTAGTTGTAATCCCCTGGTAGAGGGGAAGAGAAGGCCTGATGGCCTTATCTCTACTAGGTTAAATAAATAAATAAATAAATAAATAAATAAATAAATAAATAAATAAATAAATAAATAAATAAATATTAACAAGAGTAATGAGGTAATAGCATAGGCCTACACTATATAGTAAAAGATTCATTTGCTATTCACAGACAATATTTCCTTCCTCGTCTGATTCTCTTTATCTACTTACATTTCTCTTTGATACTGGTCATTTTTACACCGTCGACTATTTTTAATATTGCTCATATTCAGTTCTATACGATTTAACATATTTCCATATAATGCATACATTTTACATCTATTTATATATCGTCTTCTATCCATATTAAATCATTGTATTTGTTTAGTCAGCTGTCCGAAGACAGATTCAAACCTCATAAGTGACACCAATAAGGCATCACTCATGAAGCAACTAAGCCAGGAGATAATTGGGTAGTTGACTAGCCCCTTCCATTGTATACATCGCTGACTAGATACATATTACGCTAGTCAGACTATTAAATCATTAACAATCATTATTTGTTTGTTTAGTCAACTGTCCGAAGACAGGCCTGAACCTCACAAGTGATACCAATAACGAATCACTCATGAAACAACTAGGCCAGGAGATAATGGGGTAGAGTGGTCAGTTCCTTTCCCCCTCCATCGCATACATCGCCGACTAGCTACATATTCTACTAATTAGACTTCATATGCATACAAACAATTGTTCTTCTTCTGACGCATATCGTCAAGTGAGATGTACTGCCTGATGATAGATATACATACAGTAGCGGCAAAAAAACCGGACCGACCCTTGTAGCTGATTTCAGAGCCTTATTCACTCCAGAGCACGATAGACTGGTAACTAAGACTTTCGTGGTTCGAATCCTGCCTGGGAAGGAAACTTTTTTTGTTCCTTATTCAAATTTATTCCCAATACTTTTCGATTGCTGGTAAAATTCATGTTCTGGGAATAATAAGTTAATTAAGTAGTAAAATATCGCTGCAATCGAAAAGATTGGGAATAAATTTGAATAAGGCACAAAAAAAAGTTTCCTTCCCAGGCAGGATTCGAACCACGAAAATCTTAGTTATCAGTCTATCGTGCTCTGGAGTGAACAAGGCTCTGAAATCAGCTACAAGGGTCGGTCCGGTTTTTTTTGCCACTACTATCAGCCAGAATCTCAATCAGAGGAATAACAACAATTAATACTCGTACTTCTTAAAATTATAAAAGTTACTTTACTAATACATAAATTTGAATAAGGCACAAAAAAAAAAAGTTTCCTTCCCAGGCAGGATTCGAACCACGAAAATCTTAGTTATCAGTCTATCGTGCTCTGGAGTGAACAAGGCTCTGAAATCAGCTACAAGGGTCGGTCCGGTTTTTTTTGCCACTACTATCAGCCAGAATCTCAATCAGAGAAATAACAACAATTAATACTCGTACTTCTTAAAATTATAAAAGTTACTTTACTAATACATAAATTTGAATAAGGCACAAAAAAAAAAGTTTCCTTCCCAGGCAGGATTCGAACCACGAAAATCTTAGTTATCAGTCTATCGTGCTCTGGAGTGAACAAGGCTCTGAAATCAGCTACAAGGGTCGGTCCGGTTTTTTTTTTGCCACTACTATCAGCCAGAATCTCAATCAGAGGAATAACAACAATTAATACTCGTACTTCTTAAAATTATAAAAGTTACTTTACTAATACATGTCATGAACTGCTACTTATTTGTCTTGTAATATTTTCCTATAACGAAAGAATGATTTTATGGACGAACAATTATGTTATTGAAATAAGTAAAAGTGTATTATATAAATTTTTAGTTAATGGACCCACTAACTCAGTAGTGTCAGAGTTGTAAGCTCCGAAACCGGTTGTGGTGCTAGAGACGTCCAGTCGGAGCGTGAACTTCCTTATGTCTGTGGAAGCACCGGAGCACGCAACGAGTTATAGTGGAGCGCTCCGCTCCGTTTAGGCTGTGTCTGACAACGCTGCACTAACAGTTCAATTAATTTAAAAGTGAACTGATTAACATTTCAGTTAATTGAATGACTAATCAACGAGTAAGTAAATTAAGTTAATATTAATTAATGAACGCGTGCATTGGTTCATTAACACTGATGAACTAGTGAATGCATAAACTGATATTCCATTAAACGGATTAATTAATCAGTTAATTAAAATATTTATGTACGAATTAGTAAATTGATTAATGAACGAGTGAACTACTGAATTGATAAATGGTCTGAAATAATTAATTACTTAATGAACAAGTGAATTACTGTATTCATGAATTGACGTCCATTAATGAACGAATGACTTAATGAATTGATATTAATGAGTGAAATAGAGTAAACTGATTAATGGATGAACGAATTAATGAACGAGTAAACCAGTGAATTTATTAACGAAAGATTGAATTAATGAATTAGGGGTAAGTTCATTAAGCATCGAACAAATCAATGCATAAATGAACTCATCTGTTAATATGTAAATAAAGACATGTGCTAGTTACTGAATTTTTAAATGAATGAATGAATGAAACGTGAAAGATGATATTTTTATGTTCTTGAGGAGTTCAGGTGAATTTCACGGGCACCTTTTTTCTTAGTGGTATTGTTGGCTCTATAGGAACAAACAAAATTTGCTACCTATATTTATTTACTCGTCTTGCAGGCAATGATATGTTTCAGCCCTGACAATTTTTTACTTACTGTTGTAATGGAGGAAGTTAGATCTGACAATCGGGCATACGACTCAAATCCATATTCTTCTACACTTGAATCAGCAAGTTTAAAAGGAGGAAGGCCCCTGAGTGTCTCTGTAACCTGCTCCATGGTTATAGTATTTGCATCAATATGGAGAGGTCAGGCTTGACAACATAATCCATGACGGGAGGCGGCAGATGCAGGGAGACGAGGTGCGACTTAATCCTGTCTTACACTGCAATGCATTCACTCTGAAGACAAGGGGGATTACCTGATTATGCGTAATGCAAATCCTCGTGACTATGGTTTTCAAAATTTTAATTCGGGGTGATTATCACACCGCGGAATTGCAGAATTAGCTTTATGGAACCACTCTTTTAATTTAATTTAACATGAAAAATTCCAGTTTTCATCACAGAATTCGTATTTAAATAGCGAGAAAAAAAAAGCGTATTTCAACACGGTATAAACATAAATGAGGATTACTGTAATATGATATTTCATTAGAGTTAAAGCTTGTGGATTAGCTTGTATTAATAATGATGCAAACATTGTTTATATACAACAGATCCCCGACAACACGCACCCCATTTCGTGATAACGATCGATATGTAGCTGCTGTATTTAGTTCAAGGTGTCAAAGGTGATCCTTTGCTTCAGGTAATTGTTCTAGTGATCATGATTCGAATCTCGACAAGGAAATAGATAAATAAATAGGCCTACTTTAAGTACTTGTCCCACCACTGGTTAACAAAACACTTCCATTAGAGACACTGAAGGACCCTTAGCAGTGCTGGGACGTTAAGGCTCCTACCTCACGAGTTAATCGGCACTGACGTCAATCGTACATGCTGGTAGTTTTTGCACCCAAGGAAATATCCTTGGTACTCATTTCTGTGAGAAATTGAGTGAATCCCAGGACCATTGTGAGGCTGGAAGGGTTAGATCAGGGGTCGTCAGCACAGAACACCCTGGGGCTAGCGTCTCTTACCCGCGGAAAAAGCAACGCAGTGCACCATGGTGCACTCCTAGCTGCTAGCGGGTATGCTCTCTATCTCGACGACGGTGCACACGGGACGACACCGCTTACCCTTTGCAGATTTCAGCGAGTGCTGACGACCACTGGGTTAGATAATTGGAGAAGATCCATGATTCTACCGGCAAAAAAATGAACCCACAATCTTCCGTTTTGCTGCGCAACGCCACAACTAAGATGCTACAGCGCGCTCTACTAATAAACTAGTGTCTAATATTACAAAAAAAAAAAACATCAACATCTATGTGTATATATATGAACATCTATGTTTCACTCAAAAAACACATTAGGCCTATATAAATACTCGTGTATATATTTATATAATGCGCCGAAAACAGGATCGAAAGCATGTCCACGTAAATGATTTTAGATGTAATAGAAGTTACAACTGAATAAGAAAACTTGTAAAAGCAGGCGTAACAGAACGTTAGAAGTAAATAGAAAATGTAGTAGAAGTAGGCGTAACAGAAGAAATTAAAATGGAATAGATAAAGTAGTAGAAGTAGGCGTAACAGAATAAGTTAAAATGGAATAGTTAAAGTAGTAGAAGTAGGCGTAACAGAAGAAGTTAAAATGGAATAGGTAAAGTAGTAGAAGTAGGCGTAACAGAATAAGTTAAAATGGAATAGAAAAAGTAGTAGAAGTAGGCGTAACAGAAGAAGTTAAAATGGAATATGTAAAGAAGTAGAACTAGGCGTAACAAAAGAAGTTAAAATGGAATAGAAAAAGTAGTAGAAGTAGGCGTAACAGAAGAAGTTAAAATGGAATATGTAAAGTAGTAGAAGTAGACGTAACAAAAGAAGCTAAAATGGAATAGAAAAAGTAGTAGAAGTAGGCGTAACAGAAGAAGTTAAAATGGAATAGGTAAAGTAGTAGAAGTAGGCGTAACATAATAACTTAAAATGGAATAGATAAAGTAGTAGAAGTAGGCGTAAGAGAAGAAATTAAAATGGAAAGGGCCGAGTATTTATGGAGATCGCGAAAATCACGACATAATAGATAAATAGATTTTTACTAATCTTTACGAATTAAGTGATTCTGATTAATAATATGCGGACAAAACAACCGCGACAAATCGCGAAATAGAGTTCTAATAGCGAAATATGAACACATTTGCGAATTATTGTTATTGCGTCGTTTTATAGCGAATTTCATATCAAGTTTTCTGGTTACATTAGTGAACTCAAAAGACGTAGAATTCAATATTTCACTGATAATTTGAAAGTGTTAATTTGAGGGCTGCAAGGTTTTCTCGTTTTTAATGAATCTGTGTTAAATATAGTCTCAATCCAACAAATATTGTCTACTGGCCATAGTGCACCTTTATCAGAATCCAGCGAACCTTTAATGTTAATTATTTCGAAAGAAATATTCATACTGAGTTAATATTCCAATTCCAAAATAATTGTATTTTCCGAAATGTCCATTAATCTCCACCAAGAGTACAAATCAATCCCAACAATCTCTGCCGACACCAATATTAAAAAGCACAAATGATAAAATTAATCTCCATAAATACCTGCACCTGGCAATAGTAAAGTAGTAGAAGTAGGCGTAAGAGAAGAAGTTAAAATGAAATAGAAAAAGTAGTTGAAGTAGGCGTAACAGAAGAATTTGAAATGAAATAGAAAAAGTAGTAGAAGTAGGCGTAACAGAAGAATTTAAAATGGAGTAGGTAAACTAGTACAAGTAGGTGTAACGGAAGAAGTTAAAATGGAATAGAAAAAGTAGAAGTAGGCGTAACAGAAGAAGTCAAAATGGAATAGAAAAAGTAGAAGTAGGCGTCACAGAAGAAGTTAAAATGAAATATGGAATAGGCCTATGTAAATTAGTAGAAGTAGGCGTAACAACACAAGGTAAAATGGAATATGTAAAGTAGTAGAAGTTGGCGTAACAAAAGAAGTTAAAATGGAATAGAAAAAGTAGTAGAAGTAGGCGTAACAGAAGAAGTTAAAATGGAATATGTAAAGAAGTAGAAGTAGGCGTAACAAAAGAAGTTAAAATGGAATAGAAAAAGTAGTAGAAGTAGGCGTAACAGAAGAAGTTAAAATGGAATATGTAAAGTAGTAGAAGTAGGCGTAACAAAAGAAGCTAAAATGGAATAGAAAAAGTAGTAGAAGTAGGCGTAACAGAAGAAGTTAAAATGGAATAGCTAAAGTAGTAGAAGTAGGCGTAACAGAAGAAGTTAAAATGGAGAAGGTAAAGAAGTAGAAGGAGGCATAACGAAGAAGTTAAAATGGAATAGGAAAATAGTGGAAGTAGGTATAACAGAAGAAATTAAAATATAGCAGATAGGAAAAGTAGTAGATATAGGCATAACAAAAAAGTTAAAATGGAATCAAAAAAGTAGTAGAAGTAGGCATAACAGGAGAAGTTAAAATATTGCTAATAGGAAAAGTAGTAGATTTAGGCATAACAAAAAAGTTAAAATGGAATCGGAAAAGTAGTAGAAGTAGGCATAACAGGAGAAGTTAAAATATAGCTAATAGGAAAAATAGTAGAAGTAGGCGTAACAAAAGAAGTTAAAATTAATAAACATCTCACAAATGAAATCAGGTTCCAAAAATTGGACAGGTTTATGAAAATTATGAGAGGTGCCCACTTAAAGAACACTTTACTCACCAGCACGATATTATTATTATCCGCTCGGCTACCCAAGCGCCCCGGGTAGTCATGACTTCAGAGCTCCGAAACTTATCAAATTAATGCAAGAACAGGACCGAATCTTTAAATACAGAGAGAATTATTAAACTGTTTGAGAAGTATGACCTTCGGCTCTGGCTCCAGTTAATGATCCAAGACATCCGATATTCTTTTACACGTTAGTATGTATACATACGGTAACAATATGCGGGCCTGGTAGTCAAAATTTTTGTGTATGGAAAAATAAACATGTGAAATGTATATTGGGCTTATTCAAAATACAAAAATAACGGTGATAGATGTTCCAAAGCAATATACCGGGACACTACGTTCATATTAAGCAAGAATAGAAAACCGATTTTATATATATATATATATATATATATATATATATATATTGCAAATTCTCCAATGGAATGTTTAGTGTCATCGAAGTCCCGCGTAAGATATGAAGCGAAATATAAAAAAATTTAAAGATTGATGTTCCAAGAAAAACTTTATGATATCTTTACTTTGTTAACTTTTGCAATTTACCTGGCTGACTAGTTTCGAAGTGGTATCCTTCATTGTCCGAAGCCTAGTAAAGATCCCGCTTTGTCTTCTGGTTTCCTGTTGTGGTGAGGTGTGTTCATGATTATATCGAAAAAGGTGTGTGTTTTGAAATTCAGTTGAGTGTTCAGGATGTGATGTGGGTGTGTTTTTGTATGTTTATAATTTTCATATTGTTCTAGATGTTAAGTTTCTGGTATTTTGGTTGGTGTAGTTCATATTACGCAACCAGTTGGGTAGTAGCAGTATCATTACCTAACTAGTTGCGTAATAGAAGTATCATTACCTAACTAGTTTCGTTATGAATGTGTTTACAACATTTTATTAGTTATGTAAAGTCCACATTACATAAAGTGGATAAAATACAGAGTGATTCACTGGGAAAGGTAAAAAATTTAGGATGTGAATTCTGAAGTCATTCTGAGTGAAAAAGTTCATATGAATATAGGTCCGTTTTCGAACGGTTACGGAGATATGGCCCTTTGATTTCACAAAAACTTCTGAGATTCCATTGTATTAACTCGCATTTAGAGACAGATAACGGACAAATTTAAAGTTTATATTCACGTATGCATACACCTAATATTCTAGAAGTCGGGGGTCGATGTTTTCGCGCGTTTTCAAAGGTACCTTCTCCTGCTTCAATGCACTGTTGCGCTCGGGTGTGAATCGCGCTGGTCGCTCGGGAGAGTTGCACGTGGCTGTCTTTATGCCGCATCCGAAATACGGTCGATTAGCGCTTCTCTCGTTTCCCCGTTCCTTTGCTATACCAAGTCTTTCACCCAACCCCATAGACAGTAAATACTTTTCGATATGGTACCCTTCTGTTCGGAAAACGTCGTTCATATTCAGCGACGGAACGCAAGGTACTTCCATCGCACAAACCATAATCACACACAATATCGGCGTATTCTGCAGTCGAAAATTTATAAGGCATCTTGAAAAACACAACTTAACACTTCCGATAATTGTACCTGTATAATTACTGTACTGTAGGTAGCTGACTGAACTGCTGTGAACCGATAAGTGATAGCTCACAATACAGATTCCGATGTTACGTCATTCATCGGTGATATTGTCTCACGTCAGCAGCATATGGTAACGTCTGATTCACATTGGGGCGAGACGTTTTACCAAAAAAAAATGCATCTAGCTCCGCCATCGTTCGAAAACGGACCTACGTTCATATGAACTTTATCACTCAAAATGGCCTAAGATATCGTATCCTAAATTTTTTACTTTTCCTCGTGAATCACTCTGTATAATAGCGTACAAATCTGAAGGAAGGGCGCGCAAAAAATGACAAAGGAAACAACTGTGATGGAAATTTTAGCCTAAAACTTTAGGAAGGGCAAGAAACAGAATAAATAGGCCTAGACGTTGTAATAGAGAACAAGGTTATAGTGACGGTAAGTTTAATATTGTACTGGTATCAGTTGTAATTTAAAGCAGCTCTTAGCACCTGGGTTTCTGAATTAAAATACCCGAGGTCTGATCAATGACTTTGATAGTTCTTGAGTGGCAATGTACTTCCAATTCTAATGGCACTGTCCCCAATTTGCAGAGGATATTGGTGCATGCTAGAACTGGTTAAGGACAAACTTTTCAACGTTCAGCGACTTCAGCGATGCACTCGCGGGCAGTACCTGTTCTGCAAGCAGCGCTGCTTGTACCCAGCATCGGATAATTCAGCAATAATTTCGCCGTTTCCTGTGCAGAGATCCTAATCAACGCAATTGCACGCAGCGACGCACAATTCACACATGTCACCAAGCGGGCAGGTGCTTCGGCAAACGGATGGAAAAATCCTGTCAGGTGACTGATCATCAGTCCGCGGATGAGCACGAAATGTTTAATTCCATCATCGCCCGGTCAATTAATACTGAAACTAGGTAAAACGTGTTGAATCTATGATAGTGGTATGCCTTTCTTACTTATATTTTGATATTTGATATTTATTGTCAGCTACTCGTACCTTGACAATACTAGTCAAATTTCAAATTTCTGCTTTTCAGTCCACCAATATTTTGACATTTTCCATACTTTTCCACATTCAGGGGCGTACGCAAGGGAGAGTTATCGGGTTTGAATCCCCCCTTGAACTTAAAAAAATACATACATTTCAATATAATCTGATTGTTTCCATGGATTTTCTTGCTATGGAAAGTGTCTTACCTATCATACAAATAATTGTTGACTATATTATATAACTATTGTATAAATGTAACAATGACAAGCATTTTTATTATACAAAATTAAACACAAGTAAAAATTTGTAAAAATTGGGTGGCTGTGAAAAAATTACGTTTAAAAGATTTTTATAAGGATATTCATGAATATGTTCTATTAGAATATACTATAATATTAATAAATATACCATAACACAATAATAATAATAATAATAATAATAATAATAATAATAACAATATATAGAAAATTTAAAATATCGATAACGTAAATTGTAAACAAGTTTAATAATGACTCCCTCCCCTTGACAAAATTCTGCGTACGTCACTATCCACATTAGTTCACTATTTATCATTTCCGATTAGTTCATTTCCTCTTCAATTTTATTTATTAATCGTCTTACCATCTGCTTTACACTTACTGTCTTGAATTTATAAATTTATTAGTTAATTTTTAATTGATTTCTATTACCTTGCTCTGATGTTTTGCTATCCATCCCACCATAATCCATCATCTTGTACTCTGTCTCATATCTATACTGTCTCCCTTCCATTTCTCGACCTTCCCATCAATTATCTCGTGTTTTCTTTTATTATCTGAGTTGTGTTTACTATCAACTCTCAAATATATCTGCATTCACTTATTATTTCAAAGCTATTCTCTCCTATAATTATTTGTACACATTTTCTTTTTCTGTATTTATCATCACTTATTATTTCCAAGCTATTCTCTCATATAATTAGTTGTAGACATTTTCTTTTTCTATATTTATCATCACATTCTTTCTAAGCTATTTTTCTCCTATAATTATTTATGCACACTTTCTTTTTCTGTATTTATCATCACTTACTATTTCCAAGCCATTCTCGCCTAACTTATACTTATTCGCGTACCTTTTCCCTTTCTCCATTTCCACAAATCTCTAATTCATTCCTTTATTAATTCTTTTTGTATTCTTATATCTTAAACACTTCTGTAATTCCCATGATGCTACTCTCAGCATGCCTTACTTATAGTTCCATGTTGTAGGCCATTACACAATATTCCATTCTCCTACAAAACACTTTCAAATTTCAATATTTTAATATTATTTCGTTATTCAGATAAGTTTATAATTTTATTAGTTCTAAAGTGGAATTTGTTTTTTGGCTACAATAACCGTTTCATCAGCAAACCCAAAAATGGCAACTGCTCGAACGAGGAATCGGAATATTATGTTTCAAATTCCAGATAGTCTATTTTTTTCGCGAACTGTGATAATCCTAGCTGAGCGCGTTAATATATTTAATATTTGAAGTTATTTTTTGCGAACTCGGGTCCCTGGAGACTTGACGGTCACCTCCACTAATAGCGGATTATTTCTGCCAACAAGAACAATTGGAACCGAACACAATGCGCCCAGAGACACTGCGTGGATTTGGATCTGTTAGATGAGTCAAAATTGAATTCCCAACAGGACACAAAGTAAAAGTTCGTGATGACCATCAAATACACCTCGAAGGAAGGAATTAAGACTAGAATTGACTTACTATCAGAAACTTCAGTGCCAAGTCCGTTCAAGAAAGGAATTAAAACATAGAGGGAAAAACAGAATGAAAATCGATGAAATTCAGAATACCTAATCAGTGAAAGATTAGAAGAATGTGTGAAATACTGAGTAGAAATGTGAGAAAGAAGAGGGATTAGAAAGAGAAGGATAAAAATACTTTAGAAAAACCGAAAAAGAGACGCAAAGGAGCGAGGAAAAGGAGAGGAAGACAGAAGAAGACTGGAAAGAAAAAGAAATGAAAAAGAGACCAAGAACGGCAGTAAAAGTATAAGAAAAAATGAAATAATGACAAGTGAGAAAGAGGGAAGGGAGGGGTAGAAAACGAAAATAATGAGGAAGGAGAAAGAGAAATAGGAAACAAAACACAAAATATAGAGAGAAACAAAGAGAAAGAAAGAGAGGAGGAGAGCTTTATAACAATTTGAAGTAAGGTAGACGGGCAGAAAGGAGAGACGAGAAAAAGGAGAAGAAATAATAAAAGAGAATGTGAAAAGAAGACGAGAAGAAGGGAAGGAAATGTAAGAAAAGAATAGAATTGAGAGAAATAAGAAAAAATTGGGGGAGGAGGCGGATAAAAAGGAAAGGAAACGGTGGAGAGCGAGAGGGGGAACTGAAGGAGTAAGAGAGAAGGGGAAGAAAAAAGGGGAAATGTTATGTAGGATCGAAAGAAAAAGGCGTAAGATAAAGAGTATAAAAAAATGAGAAGAAATTAGGGAAAAGAAAGAAAATAACGGGAGGGCAAATATGATGAGCTATAAAAATGAGAAAGAGACAAGTCATGAGAAAAAAAGAAATTGGGAAAGATAAGAAACTGATGAGTAGGAAGATGGCAGAAGGAGAAGAAACTATGAGGAGAAGAGAAAGCTTGTTTTGCTTATTTAACGAAGTTGTATCAACTACTGGGTTATTTAGCGTCGATGGAACTGATGATAGCAAGATGGCATTTGGCGTGATGAGGCCGAGGACTCGTCATAGATTATCCGACATTCGCCTTACGGTTGAAGAAAACCTCGGAAAAAGCCCAACCAGATATGAAGTCCACGCGGGAATAAAACCCACGCCCAAGCTCAATTCTGGATCAGCAGGCAAACACGCTACCGCCGAGCTACGCCGGAGAGAAGGGAAGATGGGAAGAGAAGGAACTATGAGGAGAAAGGAAGGTGGCAAAGAGAAGAAACTATAATGAGAAAGAAAGATGAGAAAGACAAGAAACTATGAGAATCAAGAAAGATGGGAAAGATGAGAAACTATGAGGAGAAAGGAAGGTGGCAAAGAGAAGAAACTATAATGAGAAAGAAAGATGAGAAAGGCAAGAAACTATGAGGATCAAGAAAGATGGAAAAGATAAGAAACTAAGAGGAGAAAGGAAGGTGGCAAAGAGAAGAAACTATAATGAGAAAGAAAGATGAGAAAGACAAGAAACTATGAGGATCAAGAAAGATGGGAAAGATGAGAAACTATGAGGAGAAAGGAAGGTGGTAAAGAGAAGACACTATAATGAGAAAGAAAGATGAGAAAGGCAAGAAACTATGAGGATCAAGAAAGATGGGAAAGATGAGAAACTAAGAGGAGAAAGGAAGGTAGCAAAGAGAAGAAACTATAATGAGAAAGAAAGATGAGAAAGACAAGAAACTATGAGGATCAAGAAAGACGGGAAAGACAAGAAACTATGAGGAGAAAGGAAGGTGGCAAAGAGAAGAAACTATAATGAGAAAGAAAGATGAGAAAGACAAGAAACTATGAGGATCAAGAAAGATGGGAAAGACAAGAAACTATGAGGAGAATGGAAGGTGCAAAGAGAGGAAGCTACGAGGAAAAAGAAAGATGAGAAAGACAAGAAACTATGAGGATCAAGAAAGATGGGAAAGACAACAAACTATGAGGATCAAGAAAGATGGGAAAGACAAGAAACTATGAGGAGAAAGGAAGGTGGTAAAGAGAAGAAACTATAATGAGAAAGAAAGATGAGAAAGACAAGAAACTATGAGGATCAAGAAAGATGGGAAAGACAAGAAACTATGAGGAGAATGGAAGGTGGCAAAGAGAGGAAGCTACGAGGAGAAAGAAAGATGAGAAAGACAAGAAACTATAAGGATCAAGAAAGATGTGAAAGACAACAAACTATGAGGAGCAAGGGAGATGGTAAGGACAGAAAATGAGCAAGAAAAATGTGAAAGAGAACTATGGAGAGAAAGGAGATAAGAAAGGCAGAAACTATGAAGAGTAAGGAAAAAGGGGAAAGAGAAGAAACCATGAGAAACAAGAAAGATGAGAAAGACAAACTATGAGGAGTAAGAAAGATGGAAAAGAGAAGAAACTATGAAGAGCAAG